>NW_009734409.1:56747-98992 GCF_000703405.1 Apaloderma vittatum | reverse complement strand
TGACATCCGTTGCTTTTCCCACGTCAACCAGAGCTGCAACTTTGTCATAGAAGGCCACTAAATTAGTAAAGCATGACTTACCCCTTGTGAAGCCATGCTGGCTGTCACCAACCACTTGGTTAGTTTTTATGTGCCTTCGTACCGATGCCAGGCGACTCTGTTCCCTGCTTTTACCTGGCACAGAGGTAAGGTTGACTGGTCTGTAGTTTCCCGGGTTGTCTTTGGTTTCTTTTTTAAAAATGAAGATTATATCCGCCCTTTTCCAATCTGTGGAACTTCATCAGACTGCCAGGACCTCTCAAATATGATGGCTAGTGGCCTAGCAACTTCAGCTGCCAGCTGATATGGTCTCCCCTCAGCCTCCTCTTCTCCAGGCTGAACAGCCCCAGCTCCTTAAGCCTCTCTTCAAAAGACTTACCCCCTAGTCCCCTCATCATTCTGGTTGCCCTTCTCTGTACATTCTCCAGCACCTTGATGTCCTTACTGCACTGTGGAGCCCAGAACTGCACACAGCACACGAGGTGCGGCCTCACCAGTGCCAGGTACAGGGACACAATCCCTTCGCTGGTCCTACTGGCCACACTATTCGTAAAACAAGCCAGAATGCCATTGGTCTTCTTGGGCACACTGGCAGTTTGCCACCTGGGCACACTGCTGGTTCATGCTCAGCCAGCTGTCCATCAACACCTCCAGGTCCCTCTCTGCCTGGCAGCTCTCCAGCCACTCCTCCTCAAACCCGTAGCGCTGCTGGAGGTTGTTGTGGCCAAGGTGTTGGACCCAGCATTTGGCCTTATTGAAACTCATACTATTTACCTTGGCCCAGCGATCCAACCTGTCTAAATCTCTCTGAAGAGCCTCTCTACACTCCAGTAGATTGACACTTCCTCCCAGTTTGGTGTCATCTGCAAACTTACTAAGGGTGCACTCCATCCCATCATCCAGGTCCCTGGGGGACACCACTCGTGACCGGCCACCAGCTGGATTTAACTCCATTCACCACAACTCTTTGGACACGGCCATCCAACCAGGTCCAAAAGAGTTGTGGTTAATTGTGCCTACACTGCCTATTTTGAACAGTCTTAGATACAGTCTTGAGGACCAGTTTCTTGACTTCGCATGCTACTTCAGCCTTGGAATACATCTGAGCCATAACTGGAGCAGCCAGGAAACACCTGTTAGAGTGTGTACTCCAGAAACCATGCAATAGTTGTGAACAGTCTGTTCATAAGACCCTTTAGATACTTACAAGTATCCCCAGAAGGATGCACAACAGAATTTATACCATGCCATCATATTGTGTTAATACACACAGCCAGAAAATTAATCTCTTTATCATTTACAAAATAGGCATCTATGATGCCTCTGTGGCAAGATAATCTCCTTCATACTGTGAAGGAATAATATGCCACATATAATCAAAAAAACCAGGCATAATGATTAATAGAACCAAAGCTTTACTTATGTATACAGACTATTAAGCAGAGAGCCGTTCGCCTGCTGTAGTAGGACCCCTTTTCCCCCAACGTGGTATTTTTGAGAGATAGGGTGTCTCACTTTGTCTGCAAACCTTATTCCAGTGCCAGCACTGTGTTGAAACCTAGGCTGCCCAGTGATGCAAATGTTCTTAGCCAGGAGTTATGTCAGAATACCACAATCACATTGCGCTTTGAAGAATAATGTGTTGCTAAACTTATATATGTTTCTGAAATCCTTGGTAGCTGGTATTTCAGTGTATAACTATAGGCAGTGTGGAGCAGAGACACAAAATGGAGGGAAAAAAAAAAGCATCTTAGCTGGATATGTATATGCCTTGCTGCACAGGCTATGATGCTACTGATCTCTCACACCGCTGTCCCATGCTTCCTACCTTCTGCATGCTCTGTCCTTCCCATGTTGAAATGCTAAGGAAAGCCCCATTATCATAAGGCTAATTTTTCCACAGGAGATTTTGAATGTTCATCCCACGCTGACACAGGTGTTTCTGGAGTGTGCCAGGTACAGTTTTTAAATGTTTGTGCTAGAAAGTTTAACTATGGGAAGTGCATTGGAGGTTCTGTTATGCACACACCCATAAGGAAGAACTGATTGGCTGATGGCAGCCCTGCCTGAAGCGACCATGAGACGGCAAAATTTTAAGAGCCTGAGGAAATTGAAGAAGCCAAGTAACAGAGTGAGCATCCCAGATTACAGCAGAAGAGAATTTGACTTGTTCAAGTGGAAGGAGGCCCTGTTCTGAGGCCCATTTCAGTGAGCAGCTAAAGCAGGGTTCCTCCCTAAGGACGATGAATGGGGAAGGTGACGTGGCTAGGCAGGGTGCTACCCCACTGCAAAAGGGCACAGTCTGAGCAGGGTGAGCAGCATCTTTCAGTGCTCTTCAGTGATGATCAGAGAAGCTGAGGTACTGAGATAGGTCCAAGGTCACGCTGGGAAAGTGAAATGACAGTTCAGAACCAGCTAGACAGAGCTGGATACAGTTTACTAATGGCGTAACTCCACACATCCATGATACCTGGGGACTGGCTAGCTCAGGACCTCTGCAAAAACAGACTCTGCTGACTGAATCAGCACAACATCTTGCAGAGGAGGAGGCTAATTGAATACTGGACTGCATTATTGGGATTACAGCCAGCAGGTTGCAGGAAATGATTTTTCTTTCCTACTTACCACTTGTGAGTCCTCGTCTTGAATACTGTACCACTTATGAGCTCCCTAATGCAAGAGAGATATTGATAAACTGGAGAGAGCTGATGGAGAGGTTAGCCTTGAGGTAAAAAAGACTAAAGAGTGATCTAATTGTTCTTTTCCAGTATCTAATGGGTGATGACAGAGAAGACAGATACAAACTATTTTCAGACAGAAATAAAAAAAAAAAGAAAGAGGCTATAGTGACAAATTACAAAAATGGAAATTCTGACTGAAGTTAAGGTGGAAGTGAGGGATATCAACAGTGAAGTTATTAAACACTCAAACAGTTTGCCCCACAAGGTTGTGGAATCTCCACAGTCAGAATTATTTAAAACTTCACTGAATATAGCTGTAAGCAACCTGATTTAACTTTGAATTTAATCTTGCTTTGACTAATTGACTTCCAAGGGCTCTTTCTAATCTAAATAGTTGTATGATCTTGGAGAAAGGCAAAGGTCTAGAAACAGATTGATGAAACCCACATGGAACTGTCTCATAGCCAAGGCAAGTTTTAGTGAACTTATGAGTATACAAAAGAATGCTACTCTGGACATGTCATGTACATGCTCTGGATAACGCATGACAGTTGTAGGTCAGTTCACTCATTCTTAGCCAGGGCTTGCGCATAGGCCCACTCAGTTCCCCAATCTCTATTGCAGTCTTGCCCGGCAGCACGCAGCTTGACTTATGTACAAAATCTACCATCCAAGAAAACTGAAAATTGTGCTATCACCTTCTTTATGTTTCCTGGGACGCATCCCTTTTCAGGGATGTGGCCAAATCAGCAGCAGATCTGGCATTATTTGCATGCTAAGAATATCTCTTTCACCCCTGTATAATCATTAATGAAAGTCAGGTGTTGGGCCAGATGGAAAATTTTGCTGGCTCTCTCAGGGAAGTTCCGGCAGAATAACGCTATTAAGACAGGTGTCCACTGCCTGCCTCATCTTCTCTTCATCTCTGTGGAAAATACCTCTAAAGAGCAGTCTTGCCAGCCTCACCTGGAAGTTCTGAGGAAAGCAAAATTCTGTTGACGTTTCTAAAAATGAGCTAAGGGAAAATATACCCTAAACCACATTTTGCCTTGTAGATAGCTTAGTTTAGGTATACATGTGCACTAAAGTGACTGTGCACTATAGTCATGTCTTTAAAAATGAAGGCTACTGTTTTTCCATAGTACATCACCAATACCCAGTCCTGCAAAGATCCTGAGAAATCAGGAACTCAAGCACTAAAAATACCTTCTGAACATGCTTGGAGGCCAGCTACGGTTTGTGAGATCGAAGTAAAGATTTTGATATACTGACTTTCAGGGCCTGAGGGAACCAGAACAGAGCTTCATTTTCTTTTCGGAAGGGGATTGTCTTGTAGAGACACACAGTTGATATTTACACTCCTTTCTGTTTCATTCCTTCCGCCTTTTCCTATATGGAGATATTTAGAAGTCTTCCAGAAGGATCTTTCTTTAAGAGAAGCTTTGTTAAGACCTCTATTTTGAACAGTTAGCACTGTGCCCAACGATTTCTAACCTATACCTGCTCTCTATTTTGAAAGATGTGTAAGGGGAAATCTAGACATTTGTTCCAATGGGAAGAATTTCTGAAGATTACCTGTGGGAGTTTGCTTGCAAAAAAGCTGTATTCAGCTGAGGAAAGTGCTAGAGTTGGAATGAATGTAAGTGGGCAGAAAAAAATACTTATGCAGTGGAAATAGAAATTTGAGGATTTCCTCTGAATCCAGCAGTAAAGGCAAGAGAGAGCCTCATTTGGTCATCTGTGCCTTCAGCCATACATAATCTGGTTGTTTTAAGGGAAAACCCATGAATTCCTTCTTTTCCCCTGCCTCATATTTATTCCTTTAATGCTTTCTTTTTCATCACAGAGGAGAAATAGAAGTTTGAAATTAAATTATCCCATAATGCAACTCCGAACTGTGCACTGGAAGAAATTCCTTCTGACTCCACTGCACTGAACAACTTGTGCCAGAGGCATGCTATCTAATTACCATACACTTTCTTGACTAGTATTGTAGGGAGGGAAAAGGTAGTGTGAGATCAACTAAAATATGGAACAATAAAATGTATTAAACTGCACACAGCAAGAGGAGGAAAAATGAGATGGGAGTCATTTTTGTTAAATGTTTACTGTTCGTGCACTGCCTGAGGCTTAAATTCTTGACTGTTAGAGGATTTTACAGTTTTATGGATACCATCATAGGATTTTAAATATTGTGGTATGTATTGCAATCCCTGTCAACAGTGCATATTTCCTGTTTCTTAAATACAATATCGGGTTTGGTGGTGTATTCTGTGTTTCTTGGAAAATCATCCTTCAACCTTTCTTAGCTCTCAATACAGCCATAATTAGACTGATTCATCCAAAAAATAAATGTCACCTGGAACTCTTTCTATTCCTTCTCACTTTCTAAGATCTTACTCTTCTATATAATTCTCTTGGCAAAACCCTCTGCAAAGCCTCTGGTTTCCAACAAAGGAATAATTATAATAGGAGATTGAGAAAAAATTCTGTCCCTAGTCATGTTTTTTTAATTATCTCCCTAAGCTCTGTCTTCTATTAGTTATGAATTTATTTAGAACAGCCTGCTCATCAATAGTTTAGTAATAAAAAAATACTGAAGTATCTTTATATAGAGGAGAACATGTGGCAAAAATTCCATTAAGGCTTGAAAATAATTTTTTTCTGTAGTATGGATACAAGTTTTTGTGTCCCTTCGGAAGGTTAATGCAAATACAAGTCATTAGCAGAAGAGTAAAACTTTTCATCTTCCTTTGTCTCAGCTCACATACATGTCAACTGAAAGATTACCACATGTTAACTTACACATATTATGCAAACAAGCAAATATAACTAAGCAGACATAGTCTGCAGTGTTGTACCTAAGTAGAGGATTTCTTGGGCAGTCTAACCTACATTTAGTAGTCTTTAATGGATCAGATACTCTGAGGTTTTTTTCCCACAGTAATAGAATTTGCAAGTGTACGTACAACATTTCTACAACACTCGATTTTTGACTTTGTTTCTAACTTGAGAAATTTGCATGAAAATGTGAGTATGTCCTATCTACCTGGATGGTTAAAGTTCCATGAAAATTTAAATTCACACTAAACTGAATAAACTGTTTATTTTTGGGCAGGTAATATTTTAAGTTTCCTCGAGGTTCTGGCAGAAGTCAGAATTCATAGCATGTTACCTCATCTATACAGCAAATGACAGGGATGAGAATACACCCACTCTATGAGGAGTAAGCTTATGATTTGGTGACAAATTGTCTGGACTAGACAACCTTTGCCAAGAATCTTTTTTAATAAAATTAAGAAGAGCTTTGGACTCTCATTTTAATGACAGAGTAACAATATGCAAGTCATATGCAATTATATGACCAAATGATCCTTTCCAGTGTGACATGCTTAGTAAAAAGAAGTATTAGAAAGAGAAAGGTGTGGCCAGAAAAAAAGTAACCTCCCATTTTTACACAAAATATTAATTGTAAGTGATGCAGAGTATGAAGTTTTGTTCTGAAGGGTTTCCTTCAGGCTTAATCTATGAAACTCCAGACACCCACTAGAGTTTCGCTTGAAAAACTGAAACTATTGCAGTAAATCCATGATAGCAATAAAATAATAATAAAAAAAAAATCACAAGGTCATGGTCAGAAGTAGAATAAATGCCTAAACCAAATCTGTCCCTGTATATCTTGTGATTAATCTGGTTTACATTGCACAAATTGTTAGTAAGAAGGTTAAGACATTTTATGAGCTCAGTACTGCATCAGACTGAAAAATCTGTCATACTGAGTGTTGCCTATCTCCCAGAGCATTCTTTTAAAAAGGAAAAGGTGATTTTTACTTCTCAATCTGAGGCTGGGTTTTGCTGGGTTTTTTTGCCAGCACTGAGGATGTAGTTGGTCTGCATAGAATATTGGCTGAAGTGTGGCAATGTGTGCTCCATAAGCTTAGAGTTAGGACAAATTTAAGCCATATTGATCCTCTCTATTTCATTCCCTCTCTCCCTGTAGAAGTGCATTTCACAGATTTATAAGAGTCACAGAGTCAGAGTCACAGAGTCAGAGTCACAGAGTCACAGAGTGTTAAGTGTTGGAAGGGACCTCAAAAGTTCATCTAGTCCAGCCCCCCTGCCAGAGCAGGATCACCTACAGTAGGTCACACAGGAACGTGTCCAGGTAGGTTCTGAATGTCTCCAGAGGAGGAGACTCCACAACCTCCCTGGGCAGCCTGTGCCAGGGCTCTGTCACCCTCACAGTGAAAAAGTTTTTTCTAATATTTTTGTGGAACCTCCTATGTTCCAGCTTGTACCCATTACTGCTTGTCCTATCATTGGACGTTGCTGAAAAGAGTCTGGCTCCGTCCTCCTGACACTCCCCCTTTACATATTTACAAACATTTATGAGGTCACCCTTCAGCCTCCTCTTCTCCAAGCTAAAGAGACCCAGCTCCTTCAGCCTTTCCTCATAAGGAAGATGTTCCACTCCCTTCAGCATCTTTGTGGCCCTGCGCTGGACTCTCTCAAACAGTTCCCTGTCTCTCTTGAGCTGAGGGGCCCAGAACTGGACACAATATTCCAGATATTTTTTATTTGAGTTTCATCAGTCCTGCTTGTCCAGGAATGTGCAGACTCCTACAGAGTACACTGCTAGAGGGAATGTTAGCTTTAGGAGGGACAATGGTCTGCTGCAGTTATAGTGCTTCTTGAGGATAATTACTTGCACGGGTTCTCTCTCCTACCCAACTTCCTTGTAACTTTAGAACTTTCTGAATCATTCTTTTATGGATGAAGGATATCTATGTAGGTTCCATGACTATTATTATCTGAAACTAAAATATTAACTCTCTTTTCGTATCTTTCTCCCTGAAAATGAAGTTGAAGTGTTAATATGCTGAGTGACTACTGTATTATAATTGTTCTCTAGCCATTATACAGTTTCTTGAACAAAGGAGTCTGGAAAAGTTCAAATACCTTACTTCTATGCTGATAAACATCTCTCAAAAACATTTTAGTAATATTTTTAGCCATCTAATAACAGGGATATTTCTGAGTATACTTAATAGGAAAAGCTGTTATCTATATTATTCTTGGGTTTAAGGTAGGAAAACTGTTTTCAGAAGCTTTTACACGACATGTAAGTGGCACAGAGTACATAATTGCAGAGAAAATATAAAATGATTGCAAAATAATGCCACAGAAATATTGCCAATCAGATCAAAAATAACAATGTTTGCATTGTTTATTTGAAACAATTCTCTAATTATTGAATAAAAAACTGCTAGGAAAGCCAGAAATGTCAATTTTGTATTGCGTAATTAAATATTTCCAATTTTGTTTCAGAGCAAAATAGTTCTGGTATTAGGATAAGGACTGCAGTCCCTTATTTAATGATAATCTCCAAAATATTGTGAAATACTTACACACAATAGCCATTCCTTTAATGAGACCTTTCATGTCAGTGAACAAACTAGCATCCAGCAGGGATTTGTTTTCCTTTTATTTACTTCATTAGCAGCAGTACAAATGTTGCATATAAAGCCAGCTGGAAGAGCAGAACACTTTTGTATGCATACCTTCTTCTTAATGAAGCCACAGGACAATATTAAATTAGCTGCGGAAGCTGGTGGTTTTTATTGTAGTAGCTGATAGCATGACACTTTCTCTGTGTTAAGCTACAGAAAGTGAATATATAACTGTTTTCCATTTGACCACATTTCAATAACCTACAAAAGTGTTATGAAAGAATTAACTTATATAAATTATATTAAATAATAAAAAAACGTATAGAATTCCATAACACTAATTCTAGTCTTGAAAAAAATTTCAGTGGAACTATAGTTTATACTAATGAGAGAGCAAAAAAGGAAAAAAACCAAATCTTCCCTACTTCAGTAATAGAAGTATGGGGTAAAATATCTTCTTTTATGTAAAATTCTTATTGGTTTCAGTAAGGACTTCTACCTAATAATTGACCGTTCAAAGGAAATTTAGAAGTCATCATCTCTAATCTCGGAAAAAATAAGACACACATTTCTAGGTTTCACATCCATAAGATGAGCAAAGGGACAGCAATTTGTTATATAATCTATTAAATACAATAAAACCTCCTACTTGTTAACGAACTATAGAACAACCAGAAAAGTTATGTGCAGTTCTCCAGAACAGCTAAAGAAGATAGAGATTTTTTCTATGCAACATAGAAGAGGTATATGAATGTATTACAAATAATGCAGCTAAGATCACAACCACATGCCCCTTTCTAACAGCTACTTACCCCACAGGGGAAGAAAAGACAAGGAAAGAAGAGAGGAATGGGAAGACGTGCTGCATTCTCTCATGGATGGTAAGAAGTCAGTAAACAGGACTGCTTAAGAACTGCTCCAAGTAACTATCTACTATTCTGCTTTCCTCTGTGTACTCCCAAAAATTTCTAACCTGAAATCTCATGGTCATCTGTAAGTCTTCTTTGGAACACAGGTCCTTGGGTTTCCTACAACAATATTAGCCAATACTGGCTACTCCAGTTCCCACATCACAGAAATCCCAGGCTTTGGAAAAAGATGCAATTGTACAGCAATGAAAGAGTAGGACAATTGTCTCAAAACTTCATATAGTAATTCAGCTTAACTCCCCACTTGCTGCTAACACGTGTATGCAGGAGAAAGATGCTGTGATGTGACTGCTGATGCTGAGCTCTTCTAAGTGTCAGTGAGTGTTCCATTTAGTCAGACTGCAGCTCAATGAACTTGAGTATTGTGAACTTCTGGTTCAGGCCAGAAATTTTACTGAAAATATAAGACAGTAACTATTGCATTTTTCTGCCTTATCTTTCCTTCTATCTCTCACAGAACATGTCCAGATTGCCTCTGTGATGCTGCCAAGAAAATAATGTGTCCCTACAGTGCTCGTTCACAACTGAAAGTCCAGCAGGCTTTCCTGTCCTAGAACAGATTTGCAGTCGTAAGGCTGTATCTTGGCATAACCAGAAATGTCTTTCTAGCTGAGAAGTTAGGGCCTGTATTGGGACTTATCTCCAACAAGCTACTGCAGGTTGCTGACCTTCCCTTTATGTACAGAACTCAACTTTCTCTGAAAATTATGTTAAATATCTACAGAGATGCTTTAAGGCTTCCCCAAACTGCTGGAGGCAATGCCAATGATTATGAGGATAACAAAAGCCTTTTGTCTAGTGGGCCAGATCCATCGGCATATGTCTCCAAACGAATCAGGGCATGACCAAATTTGGAGGGAAGGGATGTGAACTTTTGAGCAAAGAGAAAAGAGAGGAAGTAGTAAAAAGAAAGAGGTCAGATAAGAGCACCTCATGCCTATGAACAACGTAGATCACGTTGTATATATCATCTGTATGTTATCTATAGAGGTTCATCTTGTTTTCTGAGATTTACTGGTATGTATATGCGTACTGTTCTCACCACCCAAATACCTAGAGCATTCTTAGTGAGAAGCCAATGTCTTCAGAGTTAGATAAGATCCAGTTAGTGCTGTGTAGCTGATGATGACTGGTGAACATCAGGAATTTGATGCCAATGTCAGAAGCTCTTCCCATGGGCCAGAATTTCTTTATGGCACATTCACCTGTGTGAGGTCTTCCATGGGCTACAGCATGGGTATCTGCTCTGGCGTGGTCCTCTCCATGGGCTACAGCATGGGTATCTGCTCTGGCGTGGTCCTCTCCATGGACTGCAGGGGAATCTCTGCTCCAGGACCTGGAGCACCTCCTCACTCCTTTTTTCTCTCTCCTGGGTGTTTGCAGGGCTATTTCACACTTTTTCTCCCTCATTTCTTAAATATAGTTTTAGAAAGGCACCATCATCCTGTGTTCATTGGAGTCATCTGGAAGTTTCTCTGTCCTGTGCAGGGCAGACCCTGGCCTCTACTCACAGAAGCCACCCTGCATCCCCTTTTACCACCATCTGGAAACCTACATCAAATGCACATTACATCCCACCAATCTTTATCTGTTCAGATTTTATCATGTGATATGATAATGATTTACAACATTTCCATGAAATTATGGCTTTGACTAACAACCTTGTTCTTCTCTGATGGAGTTTTGTTAAACCTAGAGACTAGCCAAGTGTGTTTGGCAGTGCCGTTTTCATTTTTTTTATTGGAAGGTTATTGTTGCCCTGTGGACTCCACTCCAGAAATTATTAGAGAAGGTGATACTCATAGATCCACCACAACTTAAAATAACAGTAGCTACATAAGTGGCAAAAGTATACTGTAGATATCACAAAGAGGTAAGTGAATCAGTCTAAGAGACTTGGACTGTCCTTGCTACTTGTGTGGTGCAAGTATGGTAATACTGACATACATCACTGTCTGCTAACCGAACATCACTGCCTTGTGAGTGCTGACACTATGCAAAATCTCAGAGTCTGAGGAAGCTGTCAGGATTGATTTCTGCCAAGCACTAGGATGTCTGAAACATGAGATTTATGTACTTCTCCATGAAGTTCACTGAATCACAAGCTACCAGTAAAAGCAATACCTTCAGCACACAATTAATAAGCAGCCTATGGACCAAAATTTAGTTACTTAAAACATCCAGGGGAAAAAAAAAACCACACCTCAGACATTTGGTACAAACTGAAATCTTTATGTTTTGAATAGGTGTGAGGCTAAGTTTGTTGTGAAAATGGCCTACAGCAAGTAACAGTCTACTTTCTGCTAGTATAGACTGTAAAAGATAGTTAGTCTGTGGATGCTGAGGGTTGAACCAGCCATTTGCAGCTTAATGCTTTAATAAAGTGACTTTTACCTGAGAGTATAGGGTGCTGGAAAAAGTCTGATATGCTGCTGCAAGTTGTCTTGTAATGTTAAGTGGTCTCTACAAAAAGGCAGGAGTTAAGAAAGCCAAGGCTCATCTGTAGCTGAAAACAGGAAGAGACGTGAAAGGCAAAAAGATTTTTTAAAAACGTTGGCAGCCAAGAGAAGGCAAGTCCATGGGTCAGTGAGACAAGGGACATCATGAAAATAGACATAGTAAAGGCAGAGGTTCTCAATGTCTACTTTGACTTAATTTTTCTTTGTAAGGTGAAAGCTGGTTCTCAAGCCTAGTGGCAGGCTGTGGGAGTGAGCCTTCCCCAGAGCAATGGAGGACAGAGTGAGTGACCACTTCGCACTCTTGGGCACACACAAGTCCATGGCATCAAATGGACGCATCCAAGGGATGCCACTATCTATGATCTGAAAGATATGATCTTTGAAGGAGGATCCTGAAAAATGAGAAGAAAGCAAAACTATCATTATCTTCAAGAAGGGCAGGAAGGGATCTCTAGGGAGAAACAGACTGGTCAGGTTCACCGCTGTACATGGCAAGGTGATGGAGCAACTAATGCTGGAAGCCGTGCCAGCCTTATGGCAGGCAAGGATGTGACTGGGATCAGCCAATAGGGATTTACTAAGAGGAGGTGGTGCCTGACAAAACTCTTTACCTTTTATAGTTAGATGATTGGCCCTGTGGACAAAGGGAAACCTGTGTGTCTACAGGAAAGCCTTCAATACAGTCTTCCACAGTATTCTAACAGCCAAATTGTTGAGATATGAACTGAGTAAGTCATAGAAAACGTGGATTGAAAATTCGCTGGATCATCATCAGCAAAGTATTGTGATCAGCAGTGTGAAGTCTTACTGGTTGACAGTTAGCAGTAACATCCCTTAGAGACAAATACTGTTGTAATTTTTTTGATGTATTTGTTGACAATCTAGATGATTGGGACAGCGAAGGTTTCAGTATGATACCAAATTGGGTGAGAGAAAGGCTGCTATGTTTCCATGATTCGGAAACAACTAAGGAAAATCAAGGAACAGCAGGAGTCTAATGGCTGAATGAGGAATCAGATGCTGAGATGAGCATCTGGGGAAAAATTTGGACTACACAGAGATACTAGCTTCAAGAACTGTGAAAAACAGAAAAAGAGCAGTGGAACAGCTAATTGTTCACTCTACCTTAATTCTAACTTAATTGTTCATCCCACCTTTATTTTTGCATTCCCTACCTTTCAATGTTTGATTCAGTAACCTTAAAAGATACTTTCTTTGTACAGTCTGACATACACAGGTTGTGTTTCTATTGCATACATTAGAAAATACTTATCTTTTAGCATGAAATTAGAGTCAAGGGAAATGATGTATCAAAGTGCTCATTTTCCACATAAAAAAAAAAAGGTGTAATTTGGAGATTTTCTTCATTTACTTTTTCACCAAATGATGTCTTAAGAATGAAATAGGAAAAACAAAAAGCAAATCTAAGCTATTAAAATTAGTATAAAAGACAATGAAAACAGTTTAGTAGGTGGTAAAAAGGAGCCCGTGTTCATTTGTACAGTACTTCATATATCATATACATTAAGTCAGTAATACCATGCGTCTTGAAGTAGTCTGTGAATGTCATTGTCTCACAAATGCATCTATTGGCAGGTGTTTTTTCATAGTTTGTGGCTATTCTCTAGATTTTGTTAACAACAAACTGTTCTTTGGAAAAGACTGCTTGAATTCAGCATTTAAGAACAGAAAATGTTTTCCAAAAAAGGCTTAAATCAAAACCAAAGAAGACAGCTGGTGGATAAACAGGTCAATTTTTCTCATTATGGTTCAGAAAAAAACAGTCTGCTGCATGCAGCCTGCCCTTCTCACCTACTGCAGTGAAGGCAGAACAGTCTTATCAGGTAAGGTCATTCTGCATGGCAGCTCTGCAATTTCTGTCTCAACCTTCATTAATCCACGGGGGTAACCAGCAGGAATCCAACAGCTCTTCATCACTTTCGTATCAAGCCGCATCAAAACAGGTTGTCAGGAGCCTCATTTTCTTCCACCCTACGTGAGTAAGTAGTAATAGTAAAAATCCAACAAAACAAAACCAAATAAACAACCAGTGGACACTTTACTGAGGGGAGGGAAGTGTTACATTTTTTTATTTTCTTTCTTTCTTGTTCTGATTGTTGCTAATACCATCCACATTTGCAGTCTGTCTAGGAGAAAACTGGAAAAATGTACAATGATTTCACCATTTTTTTGCTAGTCAAAACCTTCCTTTATACACCTATCATAAACAGTTTTCTGCTCAGAGTTTGATATAAATGTGAGTCTGGCTACTGAAGTAAATAGATACCTCTTTTTATACAAAGAATATGGTAAAATGTGGACATTTAGAACAAAATCACTGTAATGCATTCTCACCTGAAGAGCTTCTATTCCTTAAAATTTCCATGAGTTAACTAGAATTTTGGCACAAACTGTTCCACAAAGATCCATATTCTTGATCTGATGTATCATACAATATGATAAACATTCTTAAAAATATCATTTCATACTAGTAAAGACATATTATTATTGGGGATTTCCCTGTTTTTAATACAGCGACTTGGAAGAAATATGAGCAAGATAATAAGAACTTGCAAGAGTATTTGGGTAGAAATTGTTGCCTGGCACCAGGGAAGAGAAAATAACTAAGAATATGTGATAAATTCCCAAATCATTTCCTCTTTGTAGCAGTGCAGTGCGCCCTGTGTGTTTCTTCCATCCATGATGTCTGCTTCAGCAGCCTGATGCTCCCCAGTGATAGTGCATGAATAAAAAAACCAGGCAGTAAACTGTCAATTTATCACAACTCTACTAATGCAAACTCCATGTGGTGTTCTATTCCTCTTTTCTTCCTTAATGCTTCTTATCAATGTTTCAGAGTGGTTGTCAAAAGCTGTTCAAAAATCTGCTATTCCAAAATACTATGTAGCTTAACATATACTGCAGAACTCCAGCAGAGACTGTATAAGCAAAGCACAATTTGGCATCAAGTCAGTATAATTCTTTAAGAGGACACAATGCAATTTTATACAGTGTGCAATTTAAGTTTTAACTTACAATGTTTTTTAGTGATAAATAATACAAATAGGTTAACTAGAAACAGGTAGGCAATAAAGGTGGAAGAAGAAATTACCTAAAGTGTATTTTCTGACTGAAATTGGGAAAAACAGGGTCAGTAACATAAATAATGTAGGAGGATTGTTGCAGAAGGGAGAATCTGGATTACAAAGGAGTTTGCATTAAACAATATAAAATTAAGTGGTTGGAGAAAGTACACTAATGCTACCAAGACAAGGCCAAAACCATCTATTAAACTCTGACCTGTTGAGTGTTTTCTCTTTGCACTGAAAATCTTCTTTGAAGAAATTAAAAAGGAGGAAAAATGTGAAAAGAAAAAAATACCTGAGTGAAGCATGTTAGAAAAGAAAAAGAGACCAGCATCTAGAAATAAAATTCACTACAGTTAAAATTATTTACCTCGGCTTCAGTACACAGCTGTTTGTCCTGCTTGAGTAGCCATAAAACATGTGACAAGCAAAGCTTTTATGATTTAATATTGATCTAGAGAAAAGACAGAGTAAAGAAGTTTCAAAATGGATACTAACAGAAAAGTTCTCTTTAAAAACCGCAATCACTATTGTTGTCATTCTTCTAATGATTTTACTATAAATAAGGCTGGAGGGTATCTCGTAAGAACCTGTATGATACAAGTTTACACACGGTTTCAAAGTTTTTTCTCTATGCAACAGAAATCAAGTGATATTGATTTTCTAACTTAGACCTAACTGTCTAAATAATTTAGGCAAAAAATAAGGTTACTTTATCAATGAAAAATTTTACTGGACTGTATAAACCAACAGAGATTTTCTTCTATATGTGGCTTCATGTATGGTGATCAGGAACCATACTTTGATTTGATCCAAATTTCTGGATTTCTTGCAATAAAAAACAGAAGAAACTGTAATTGTAGTCCCCACAGCAATTTGTTTTAGCTATATAACTTTCCCTAAAAATTGATGTTGGTTTGGTGCCTTCATCTTACCATCAGTGCATAACAATCATAACTTCTTTTATGCTTTTTTTTAATTATTGTTCATTCCTTCATTAATTCAGTCTGTCAGTGAGTCAGTTATTTTATTTAATTGAGAAATCAATTGAAATTGGTTTAACTGACTTGCAAGCTGCAAGTTTGAGCCAGTTTTCTTGCTTTGCTTTCATGATACAGTGTTATTTTTCATCGTTTTCATAAAAAGCTTTCTTTGTCACTAATTACAGAATTTTCATTAGTGGCCTGTCATTCAAAGCTTGGCGCATAACCTCTAGTTTAAGAAAAGAAATACACACACTGGAAAATCTTAGCTAAATGACCCTGATGTGAATCCAATTTAACCAATTTAAGAATATTTTTAAAATGTCAATCGTCATAGTTTTAAAAAGAGCAGGGACAGAGATTAGCAGGGCCTGTAAAATTTGCCACGAGCCAGATGCATGTGTGTTCCCAGGCTTTGTTGCACAGGAGACTCTGTCCATTGCCCTACACCACAAGCTTTACCAGAAGTGGAGAAATAAGAGAGAAAAGTCTCAGAGAAGACATGCTTATGCCAGCTCGTTGCACATTTGACACACTGCAAAACCAGGAGATAGATGATGATACCTCTTCTGTGATTATTTAAATGCCAGGAGATAGATGACAATACTTATTCTGTGATTACTTAAACACCAATGGGTCTTTCTAGTTGTCGGTATTCCAGATCTTTCTCTGATGAGCACAGGAGGCATGCTTCATCCTTGCACTCTCTGGATGCTACTTTCTTTGAACTTTCCAAAATGCAAGATGAGGGCTGTAGTTATGGAAATCTTTATCCTCTGAATCAGCACAGCTCTATTGATCGTATCATTCTTAAACATGATTGCATATGAGGCTCTGATTGCCAAGGGAATACTTCAGGAAATTTGTTTTGTCTCTTTACCAGCCCTTCCTTTTTCCTCTACTCAGGTATGTTATAGTCACAGGTCCATACCCATCCTGCTCCAAGCAAAGATGTTTTCCAAATCTTTCTTTCTTCTAATTCATGCATAGTTTGTATTCTTAGGAATAGATTGCATTCTTTTACTTTGATTTAAAGCTGCCGTGAACCTGACTTCTACTTAATGAATTAAAAAAAAAACTACTTCCAAATTTTTTAACAGTCTGAAGGTAATTCTTTGATTTCCCACTCTCCAAGTGTTACTCAAACTTACGGTGAATGGGTCAGTATGTCTTTAAAAAATCCCAAATTATGTTGTTAATATTTTTTGTGATTCTCCCTGAGGAAAGCAAAATTTTCTCCTATGATTTACTTTTTCTCTTCTTCATTATGCTTCACTTTGACAGGATGCTGTTTATTTTTCATTGGGAAATACCTTTAAATGAGCTTCATAAAACACTAAAAAGACATAATTTCACAGTACATATAGGCGTCCAAGTTCTGTAACCTGATTTTAAAAATGCCTCATATATGATTGAAATGAGAAAAAATTCTAGTCCATTAAAATACATGCAAATAAAAAATTCTTGCAACAATATTGTAACAGATAATTTTCTTTTATATGATATCTTCCAGTAAAACTGTCTCTAAAATATTATTGTGGAGTAGAAAGCCTACACTACTGGCACATTATGAGATGCAGTGAGATAACAGTGGGAATGTGAACAACACAGATTTAGAGGATTGTCTGTATGACAAGAGAACCATTTCAGACTGTTTGGTGGAGGTGCTGTTTTTCACTGTTACATTATAGGTAGGGGCTCCCCCAACAGGGGCAACAAGGATAAGGGACATTGACTGTCAAAACAACTGTCTCTGTCTTACTCCTTTTAAGAGCAGAATAATCCCAGCTTTTCATAACACAGTGACACTGCTCATATCTTTCATTATATCAGGATTAAGAAGAAAAACTGGGGCTGGAGCTATGAAGGGAGAGCAACCTCAGTTTGATTCTTGTTCCATCACCTTCTCTCTTTGTACTTCTCATCTGACCCAGGGGGCAAACTAACTCCACCTTATGCTGTTTCAGATTTAAAGGTTATTAACCACTGCAACATTAACCTGTACAGACCTTATTTTCATTAGTTTAGATATGATGGCAGGATTAAGCTAGCTGATAGGAGCATGATGTGATTTAGTTCTGTTTGATGCTTCAACCTTAGTAAATGTCAGAAGCAGGGAACAGAGTATTAATAATTATTTGCATCCAGTATGCTAACAGCAGATCTCCAAGAGAATGCACTCTGTAAAATAAAGCTCCAAGGTAGCAATCCCCTCCAGCTTTTAACTCAGCCAAAAACTGAATGCAAACAAACCCATTCAAGACATATCTGACAAATGCAGGGTTAAATAAAAACACTAGTATCTATTTAAAAGCAAAGAAGCAGTTTGCTGGAACAGTTATTTCATGTTAATCTCTTTGTATTTACTGCAGTTTGAGAAAGACGCATTTGTTATGCAGACAGTGTTCATTGTCGTAGTTTGATCATTAATGCACTGCTGCCAGCAACAAAATGAATTAGCTCTCTGAATACTAAATGGGGAAACCAACATTGAACCAGAGAGTGGCACAATGACACTTGCAGGATTAAAATATACTACCCAGCTATGAGAGAGTGCATTTGTGGCCTCTGCTAGCTACTGTCTATTTTTAAGATTAGTATTAGTATGAAACCTCTCTGGAATGGCTGAAAATTTTAGGACAAACAACAGTGACGATTTATGTTCCCATGGGAGTCTATACTCTTTCTGGAACACAAATCTCTCATGGATTATTTCCCATGCTTGACCACAGCCATTTTTTCCCATCAACAATTTATCATTTATCTCCTTCCAAGCATGCTTGGAATTTCTGCAATTTCTAGCATACTGTAGATCCATAGCAGCACTGTGGAAAGTACATGAATACATAACACTGAGGAATCAAAGCCCCACTGTGTCTATGAAGAGATGTCACAGACATGTGTAAGAGCAGAGTAACAAAGCAAATGTCACCTGTCACTCTGAATGTTTTTATACTGCTTTTGATATCCCTGTGTCACCAGAATAACAACATTAATCTCAGAGTGGTAAATTGTTACTATTAGCTATTACCTGCTCTGCACAGGTAATTAAACTAGAAAGGGCTGACTGTATGTTGTTTTTTTTAAAAAAAAGCAGGGTGGTGGAGTTGTGGGCAGTGAGAAAGAAGAAAAGGAAAGAAAGAAAAGAAATGAAAGAAAGAAAAGGAAAGAAAGAAAGAAAGAAAGAAAGAAAGAAAGAAAGAAAGAAAGAAAGAAAGAAAGAAAGAGAAAGAAAGAAAGAAAAGAAAGAAAGAAGGAAAGAAAGAAAGAAAGAAAGAAAGAAAGAAAGAAAGAAAGAAAGAAAGGAAGGAAGGAAAGAAAGAGGGAGCTAAGGGTTTGCATTTTATTAAGATATGTTCAGATGAGAGCAGAAGACAGCAGATTCCTTTGTATCTCCTAAAAACACTGGACTCGATTCCCTGAGATATTGCAAGCGCAACAAGCCCAGACATTCAGAAGGGAGGAAGGACACTCAAGGCAATAAGCTCCTATTAAAACTCATTGTATGTTTTAGGAGAAGTGTCATACGTGTAAAGTAATAAGCATATACCATAAATGCTAAATGTGTGAATCATCTTTTCCTGCCCTTTTTAAACACCTTATAAGTGCAATGTCAATCTCCTCCATGTAGTTAACGCTCATCTCATTGGTTACAGGGGTCCAAACATTTCCTTAGTGGTACATATCAGCTGGACAGCAGTAGATTATGTAACACAGGATAATACAAAGGCAATACTTCCTCAAACTTAAAACTACTGGTGATTTCTGTAAGCAGAATGTAGTTATCAAAAGTTGACTTTGCCCTAGATACAATGATGAACACTTTGATGAGGCAAACAAAAAGAAAAAGAAGAAAACAAAAGAAACATTTCACAATGAATTTACTTGGGTGTAAAATATATGCTGAAAAAATCTCAGAGATGAAGCAATCTGTTCCATTGTTATAATTTTACAACTCTGTGTAGATTACACAAGGATTTATTTTATTCACCTACTAACAGAAAGGATCTATGAAAACCTACCACCATCTTGGGAAACCATGCAGTGTAGTTTCCATTTCTAAAAGGATTTATAGCATAACATGCTAATTGGTCATAACATACTGCTAATAATTAAAAAATAAGAAATTTCCTCACTGAATAATTAGTTTTTACCATTCCAGAATGGTGGAATGGTGATTTTGCTTTTTTTTCCTACATTTTCTCTTAAGGACTCTGAAATTTACTGAACCATGCCCTCATTTTTCTTGTAGATCTTTTGGTTATATTTGGTTAGGTGCCTTGAGACCCACAGGCACTGAAGTCATGATGGTTATCACTACTATTAAACAGATGACTTCGTATTTAATTACGTTGTCTTTCTCCTGACAGACTGAGGGTTTGAAAGGGAAGAATAAGTACTATCAATATTCCTTATTTGTATCTTAAATCAGAAATTAAATATTACACTGTCCTTAAATGCATATATCACTGAAAAAATAGAAAAGAAAAATAATTGTGGAGGCTATGCCAATATAATTGTTTTGGGAAAAATATCCCTGTACAGTAAGAAGAAGGTTTACTCATCTTAAGGAAAAATAAGTCTACATATTAACACTCCCCAAAGCTATGTGAAATAACAACAAATAAATATAAAAGTCTACTGAGTCCATCTCCAGTGTAAGAACAATTTCTTACAAATCTTGTCTCATGTAATAGAGGAGCTTCCACTGATGTTCCTGAGATATTCTTTTGGGTTGTTTTACCTAATCTCAGAAGTAAGTCTCAAAAAATATCTTTTACTTATTTTATTTTTTTTTTATTCCTAAGCCATCATACTTAGAGCCTTAGAAATAAATTCTCTCTTCAGATTGTCCAAAATTGTTTTCAGAAAAAAAGATTGGCATCAGCAAGTTCCTCCTATTACTCTTCACCTTTGGTAAAAATAAAAATTCAGCAGTCTATCTTATTAGTTATGGGTTGTTTGTTTGTTTTTTCCCTCTTCCTCCTCATTTGCTTATTCTTATCTTTCATTCATTCCAGAATTTTCAGCCTTGGAAAGAGGCAGAATAGTCTACTGAGTTAGGCAATTAGGGTCTTAGTCCTTACTCTTTCATTTATCCTTCCTTAATATATCATTGTGTCTGCCTTTCTTGAATTATCAGTTATTTCTTTTTTCAGACTGTTACTATGGCTTTCCACAGTATTAATCTATATAGTAAGCTTGTAATGATGTTTCAGTGTGTATGTATAAATACACACCAGTATAATGTGATTTACAGTTGCAGATACTTCAGTAAAAGTTTCCAGTTATGAAAAACATTTATCACTCTTTAATATTGAACTTTTTCTACATACTTACTTAAAAATCCTGAAATCTTGTGGAATTTGTCAGATTTGATTGCTTGTCCTAAAGGAAGATTTGCAATATTCTGTTGAAAAGTGTATTTCATAGAATCATAGAATCATAAAATCATTAAGGTTGGAAAAGACCTCTAAGATCATCTGATCTAATCATCAATGCAGTGCTACCATGACCACTAAACTATATCCTGAAATGCCATATCTACACGTTTTTTTGAACACCTCCAGGGATGATGATTCCACCACTTCCCTGGGCAGCCTGCTCCAGTGGCTCACTACTCTTTCAGAAAAGAAATTTTTCCTAATATCCAATCTGAACCTGTCCTGGTGCAACCTGAAGCCATTTCCATTTGTCTTGTTGCTGGTAGAAGAGATCCACATCCACCTCACTACAACCTCCTTTCAAGTAGTTGTAGAGAGCAATGAGGACTCCTTCAGCTTCTCCTTCTCCAGACTAAACAATCCCAGCTCCCTCAGCCACTCCTTAGATTTGTTCTGCAGAGACCTCACAAGCCTCCTTGCTCTTCTGTGGACTTGTTCCAGCACCTCAGCGTCTTTCTTATATTGTATCTCAATGTCCTTCTTGTAGTGAGGGGCCCCAAACTGAACACAGTACTCAAGCTATGGCCTCATCAGTGCTGAATATGAAGGCACAATCACTTCCCTACTCCTGCTAACAACAGTTTTCCTGATACAGATCAGGATGCCATTGGCGTTCTTGGCCACCTGGGCACACTGCTGGCTCAGGTTCAGTTGGCTGTCCATCAACAACCCCAGCTCCTTTTCCACTGGAGAGTTTTCCAGCCGCTCTTACCCAAACTTGTAGCACTGCCTGGGGTTGTTGTGACTGAAGTGCAGGACCTGGCACTTGGCTTTGTTGAACCTCATACAACCGACCTCAGTCCATCCATTGAGTGTCCAGGTCTCTCTGCAGAGCCTTCCTGCCCTCCAGCAGATCAACACTCCTGCTCGATTTGGTGTCATCTGTGAATTTACTGAGGGTGCACTAGATCCCATCATCCAGATCATCGATAAAGATATTAAACAAAACTGGCACCAAAACTGAGCTCTAAGGGTGAACACACTCAAGATGAACTGTTCCATAATCTTCCCTGGCACTGAGGTCAGGCTGACAGGCCTGTAGTTCTCAGGACCTTCTTTCCAGTCCTTGTGTTTTAATTTAATTATTCTGGATCATAATACTACTCAGAATTTGATCTTTGTACTTGAATTTTCAAAAATATAATTATGCCATCTTTTTTCATCTATTTTAATATTTCTGCTATATTTGCTACATATTGACATCATAAAAATATTTATTTTTGTTGAAATGAATACAAGATCCGCTTACAGGTCTCTGATATTTCCCTTCTCTCTCTCTTCCTTGTACATAGTTTCTTGTTTAGCAGAATTTCTCTTTTCTTGACCACTGCAGTTTTCTGTTTGTGGGATTTGTAGATTGTTCTATCTTTGCTTCATTAGGTACTCCTAACAAGATCTTTCAGTCTGTCTCCAGTCTCATAAGTTTTATTAGTTCCTTTCACTGCCCCATTAATTTTGCTCTTAATTTTGCAAAATTTCCTTTCATGAAATCTAACTCGCTTGTATTGCTGCATGAAAGGAATTAATTCCCTCACTGGGAAAAAAAAATAAAAAATCAAACCAAAGCAATCTCCTAAACAATCAGAAATTGAAATGGGAGAGATTGGAATAAACTAACCAGCAAATTCCAGCAGTCCCTGAGATAACAGAGGACTATTTCCATAAGTGGTTACTTCCCAACTGTTATTAAATCCTACACTAACAACAATCACAAAGTCTGATAAAATTTTGATTATATGCATAGGATCTGAGAATGCTACCTGCACCTGAGCAAACACCTTTCTCTCCTACATCTCATTTTGAAGTCTGTCTGAAGCAGCTGCTCTATACATGCTAAGGGTACTTTCCTGCTAGCAATGCATTATTCACCCTCTCTGCAGTTGTATCTCACTGCTTCTCCATCTCCAGACACTGTAATATGAGAGGTGCTTGACTAGGAAGAGAGATTTGGGGAGAAAATAGAGAGATTAGAATTAATGGAAGCATGGAGAAAAAGTTCCCATTGAAGTAGTTAAAAAGGATTATTTTAATTTTTCAACTATTTTTCATCACAAATTATGTGTCTGCTACTAACCATACCACCCATTCCCTTTCCACGCTGCAGCAATGTCTAATGAGCAATTCCTGATGGAGTTCCAAGCATTCAGTTGTAGAGGAATTCCTTTCAATATTGTGTATTTTTATAGTAGAGAAACAAAATATTGTTTTTCATTAAGAAATGAACTATTTATGAATTGGCCAAATAAATAAATATATGTATGTTTTTGTGTGTTGTCATTTTTTCTGCAACAAGACAGCAGAATGGAAGAATTATGAGAAGAAAAACTGAAGAAACAAAGTTCCTGGAATGACTAAAACAATGGTAAAATTAATTCTATGACTTACAGCACTGTACACCAGCTGTCTGACTCATTATAACATGACCTAGATCTTAAGGGTTGTGTTTATAGCGTAACAATTAGGGCATCATATTGGCAGCACATCTGTGCAGCTAGAAGGTTGGTGTGGCAGACTTGACATTCACACTATGCATTTCTAAGGTTTCATCTTAGACTGTCTATAGGCCAGTCATGTCGAGTTAGCCCACATCAGCAGTCAGTGGGGTTTGGGTCCGTGCCTGCAGCAGATCTCTGAGTTTAGCTTAACCGCAGTGGGAGTCTTTTGTCATTTCGCAGGGGCGTGCTGTGGTACAAGCTGAAGTGCCACAAGGAAGAGCAACAGAGAAATTCCCTGGATGAAAACACTCATGTAGAAACACACAAGTAGGACTGTTTACTGTTTGATACCTTGTCAACGTGTGACAACTGACAGGACACTTCCATCAACATCCTTTTGTATATTTTGTCTTCAGTCAGATGCCCATTTTCAGGCATCTGGAACAAGCTGTTAAAAACCGTGACTCACCTTTCTAACTTTTAGTGTCTACAACACAGCAAAATTAGTTGCTCTCTGAGACATCCCAGTAGTTCCTGCAACTATCAATGAAATCACTGAAGAAGCTACCTACATTGTAAATATCCAGTGTTACAGGACGTGAAATCCACCTAATACCCATGAAAATCTGATCATCACATTCTCATTTGCAGGGTGGACCAAAACTTCCAGGTACCTAGAAGTCTGCATTTGATGCTAGCCATGTGTTGCGCTTCCACTGATGGCTTTTAGTATTACAGGATACTGATATCAGCTTGCACTTCTTGTATCTAGGAGTCTTCACCTACTGAGTACCACAGAGCAGATGACATCTTCACCAACTAATGAAATAGGTATAGTAGTCCTCAACAGCTGCACAGGTATTTGTACGTTTTTTCTTTTAGCCTGTTTTACTTTGATATCTTTAATACTGAGTTCTCAACTTTGGTTTATTACCTCAGTATTACAAGTATTTATCTTTCCTGTCACCAGTGCTTTTAAAAAAATATAAGTGTTTTTATGTTAATTTTTTTTCTTTTGACACATAAAAATTTAGGAGGAGGGAAATTATGATTTCAAAAAATATTTTTGGTACGGTCAGTTAATCATTGGGCCTTGATGAATTACAGTGAGTTGGTCAGATTTTTAGAGAGGGAGAGAGAACACATACTTACACTGCAAACCCTCATTTGTACATGTGAATGTTATAATCAAGTACCACTTGCCCATAAAAGCACCCCAGTTTCTTTGAGCAATGTGAATGATTTTGCATATTTGTATTAAAGTGATCCTCTGAGTCAAGTTTCAGGGGAAAATCTTTATGTGAAAAAGAATAACAGAGTAATTTCTTTTTTAATTTATTTTTTTAGGCTTAGCTATTCAGCTCCAGCACTAAACTTCAGAAATATATAAGTATATATGAATGTTCCTTTTTCTTCTTTTGGAAAGACATTTTAATCTGGCATCTGTCGCCTGTTCTCAAGAGCACATCTTCACACAAGTATTTATGCTGTACTCGTCACTGCCATGACTCCAGGATTTTTCAGAGAATTTATTCTCATCTCATTTAGTGAGGCAGTATAGTCAAAGGAAACACCAAGAAACAGAAAGTATGATAGCATTCATCTCATACGCTTTTATTCATAATGGAGGGTAAGCATTCAGTTTCTGTTAGTAAATTAGGCTGCAGACATGACCAGGGAAACTGAAAGGCACTGCTGAACAGTAGTTCACCCGTTCAGTGCAGGATGCTTTGGTGGAGTGTGAACACCACCTCCTCAACTCATCTCAGCATTGACTTCGGAGGGAGTGGGATTGCAAGGCATCTCAGGTAGCTATAGGATATAGAATCATAGAATCATAGAAGTGTAGAATCATAGAATGTATTGGTCTGGATGGGACCTTTGGAAAGGCACTGCTGAACAGTAGTTCACCCGTTCAGTGCAGGATGCTTTGGTGGAGTGTGAACACCACCTCCTCAACTCATCTCAGCATTGACTTCGGAGGGAGTGGGATTGCAAGGCATCTCAGGTAGCTATAGGATATAGAATCATAGAATCATAGAACTGTAGAATCATAGAATGTATTGGGCTGGATGGGACCTTTGAGGGTCGTCTAGTCCAATCCCCTTGCAGTGAGCAGGGACATCTTTAACTAGATCAGGTTGCTCAGAGACCCATCAAGCCTGACGTTGAATGCCTTCAGGGATGGAGACTTTACCACCTCTCTGGGCAATCTGTTCCAAGGTTTCACCACCCTCATTGTAAAGAACTTTTTTCTAACATCTAAGCTAAATTTTACCCTGCTCTAGTTTAAAACCACTGACCATAATCCTGTTACTACATGTCCTTCTAAATAGTCCCTCCCCAGCTTTCCTGTAGGCCACCTTCAGGTACTGGAAGGCTGCTAGAAGGTTTCCCCAGAGCCTTCTCTTGTCCAGGCTGAACAACCCCAACTCTCTCAGCTTGTCCTCGTAGGAGAGGTTCTCCAGCCCTTTGATCATTTTTGTGGTCCTCCTCTGGACCTACTCCAACAAGTTCACATACTTTTTGTGTTGAGAGCTCCACATCTGAGTGCAGTACTCCAGGTAAGGTCTCACCAGAGCGGAGTAGAGGGAAAGAATCTCTTCACTCAATATACTGGCCACACTTCTTTTGATGCAGCCCAGGATGTGATTGGCCTTCTGGGCTGAGAGTATGCACCGGTGGTTCATGTCCAGCTTTTTGTCCACCAGCACCCCCAAGTCCCTCTCTGCAGGGCTGCTCTCTAGCATATCATCCTCCAGCCTGTATTGATAATGAGGATTGCCCCAACTCAGGTGCAGCACCCTAGACCTGGCCTTGTTGAACCTCATGAGGTTCACATGGACCTACTTCTCCAGCTTGTCCACATCACTCTGGAGGACATCTCATCCCTCTGGTGTGTTGACCTCACCACTCAGCTTGGTGTCGTCTGCAAACTTGTTGAGGGTGCACTGTCTATATCTGTGTCATTGAAGATGCTATTGAAAAGCGCTTGTCCCAGCACAGACCCCTGATGGACACCACTCATCACCCATCTACATCTCATCATGATTCTCTAATCTGGACATTTAGCCATACAACCAACTCGTTATCCACTGAATAGTTCACCCACCAAATCTTTATCTCTCCAATTTAGAGAGAAGGATGTTCTACAGGACTGTGTCAAAGGCCTTGCAGAACTCCAGATAGATGACATCCATTGCTCTTCCCTTGTCCACTGATTCAGTCACTCCTTTGTAGAAAGCCACTAGGATGGGCAGACAGGACTTGCCTCTGTTTAAGCCATGCCAGCTGCATCCGGGATGCATCTCATCAGGTCCCATAGACTCATATATGTTCATATGATGTTTGAGAAAATGAAATGAGCTCTAAATTACTAGCTTGAAGTAGGTATCTAATCTCTAGACATGGGGACATCTAATGCTCGTTTGAAAGTATTTCAGTTACTTCTTATGCCTTAACCTGCTCTTCCAGAAGGACGAGGCTATTTCTTGCTATATCTGCCAGACCTCTCTGAATGTCTCCGGTACCTCTGGAAGTATCACAAATAGCATAAAACACCCATGTTTTGACTATTGAACACTTCCTTAGAACTAGGTATGCTGAGTTAGTGAATTTCTTGAAATGAGAAATATAGTCTAGTTAGCATGAGGGAACTGAAATCAGGTACCCACATCATCACTAATCTCTCAGAAATCTTTGATTTCATAAATCATGTCCTGCAACAGAAAAATTTCCTAGCTCTTGCATTTTTATTCTATTGTATTGTAATATCACCCTGTGCTGTAGCAGTTTTATCTAGAGAAAATAAAGAATAAATAAGATGAATATCTGCTCTACAAATTCCTCTTATTTATTCACCCTAACTGACCTCCAGACTTTGTTTTTTCTCCTTCACTTATAAGCAATTAAATTAAATTAGATTACTTCTATAACTCAGAAGATAATAGTGCTGAATTAACTGCACCAACATGAAAATTACATGTCAGTGAATTTAAAAAGAACCAAGTTTTGTCCTTTTTATCTTTCAACATTTTCTTAAGAATAAAAATTACTAATAGCTTGGAGAAGAATAAAGTTTGTATTTTCAATTACTATTTTATCTAATAGCTATACAATTATGTGTACTTAAGACGGTATGCAATGAAATTCAAAAGGTACATTCCTTGGTGGGGGACTCTAAAATAATCATAGATGTGGTGGAAGAAACAGGCATGAACTGGAAGTTGGAGCAAAGAAGTGTTAGGAGTGTACCAATAAAATTCTGTGGTGATTTAGTTTACAGATAGAAACACAGGTCAAAAGGGGCATAAAGACTAAAAAAATCGCTGTTAGGGGAGAAGGGAGGTGAGTGGATTCTCCCAGATAATAAGCTAAGAAGCTATTCATGGCTTTTTTAATCATTCGTGGCCAAAATCATCAGTTACTTTTTGATTAATATTATTGATAATAGTAGCAATAGCCTAGAAGAAGCTGAAATCATAATACAAATAAATTACTTCAGTCCTCTGTTGCTTATGTATCTAGTTATATGTTGCTGCTCTCAGCTATCAGCTATTGAAAAGTATCTCACGGTGTGAGATACTGCATAAGGAGAAATCATGCAATATATTAAAAGATTTCTGTTTCTCAGATGTAAATATTTGTATTTTATTTGTTTCAATGCATATTTTGTATATTCATTCATAAAAGAGAAAAATTTCATGAAACATTTCTACATTTGAGTTTCTTTTAAAATTTGAATCATCTAACAATTTTGTGGAAGAAAAAAATAAAACTAATTAAAATTTAAATATTGAAGCAAGTCAAGCAAAATATTTTCTATTAATTTCAAACCATGTAATGTTCTGGAAAAAAAAACAAAATTCATTTCCAATAAGTTTTTTCTAACAGTTTCTTGAAAATATTTTTAGAAGTTAATCATATGATTGCATTATCAGATTTTTCTTTAAAATATTCATTGATAATTTTAACATGTTTCAATTTGATTCAGCATATGATAAATGTTTTAAGAATAGATATAGATATGGTATTTACAAATGCTTTCTAACATCTCAGTGACATTGTCATACAAGAACTGTATCTTACACCATCCTTTCTCAGACCAAGTGTTATATTGACAAAACGTTATTTGCACTAGAAGAGGAAGAGTAAATCCCAATACTAGATCTAATTTTTTTCCATATTGAATCAGCTGACAATTAGAACAAAGCGTTTATTTGTCCTTAGTGAGTTTATTACCCTTAGCAAAGCCATGTTTGCTTTACTAATGGTAAATCATACCTGACAGACTTGGTGGCCTAGTATAGGGCTACAGTGTTGGTGGATAAGGGAAGAGCAACTGATGTCATCTACCTGGACTTGTGCAGAGCATTTGATTCTGTCCTAGATGACATCCTTGTCCTTAAATTGAAGACATGGATTTGAAGGATGGACCATTTGGTGGAAAAGAAAATGGCTGGATGGTTACGCAAAGAGCTGCAGTCAATGGTTTGATATCCATGTGGAGACCAGTGCTGAGTGGAGTTCCTCAGGGGTCAGTACTGGGACTGGTGCTGTTTAACACCTTTGTCACATACAGGGACAGTGGGATTATGAGCACCTTCAGCAAGATTCATGACAACACCAAGCTCTGTGTTGTGATCAACATGCTCGAGGGAAGGGATGCAGGCTTGAAAGGTGGTCCCATGCCAAACTCAGGAAGCTCAACAAAGCCATGTGCAAGGTCCTGCATCTCAGCTGGGGCAATACGAAGTGCAAATACTGGCTCAGTGGAGAATGGATTGAGAGTAGCCCTGTAGAAAAGACTTAAGGTTGCTGGTGAATGAAAGCTGAATATGAGCTAGTGCAGAGAGATGCTTCAATAGGGAATGTAGAGATAGGACAAGGGGTAATGGTTTCAACCTGAAAGAAGGTAAATTTATGTTAGACGTTAGGAAGAAGTTCTTTACTGTGAGGCTAGTGAGACACTGGAACAGGCTGTGGATTCCCCCTCCTTAGAGGTGTTCAAAGCCAGGCTGGATGGGGCTTTGAGCAACCTGATCTAGTGGAAGGTGTCTCTGCTGATGGCAGGGAGTTGGAACCAGATGACCATTAAAGGTCCCTTTCAACATAAACCATTCTGTGATTCTATGATTTATTACACTTAAGTCTTTTCTACAGAGAACAATCTCTCTACACTAACACTATCTATGGTCCAACACTTGTCCTAATAACATGTGCAGTTCATTAACTGCAAATATTCACTTTACGCTTCAACAGGACATGTGTCTTAGCTGTCAACTAAAGGAGGTTATTAAAATTTCTGTCAGAATCTAAGTTTGATTTTGTTGATTGTTGGACAGAGAACATTTTCAAAAGACTTAAATTGGATAATATATCAGAGTTTTCTGGTCCTATCTGTTCAGTTGTTTCTATTCGGTTTGTCTCTGTGCTACAGAACAAGTTGAACTAACATGTAATATTTAACAAATATTTAAAAGTCATCTTTTTATAAAAATGCAGATCTTTATTTTAAGGAACTAAGCTGTAGTGTTTATTATTATAGGGATAACTTTTAAAATCTTTTATCACAAAGTTTATATTTTAGGAATGATGATGATCCCATGGGCACAACTTATATTACCAGAAATTGTCTTTAAGAAAGGTTTTAGTTTTATGACTTAATTCTGTGTCTTACCTGCAGTGCATTACTACATAGTGCAAAGAGAAAGGAAAAAAAAAAAATAAAGAAGAAATCTTGTGTCAGTCATCCTTGTAGCTATCATTAGTTCTAGTTCCAGCTACGATTTCACAGAAGCCAGACTGTGAAGGCTAAGGCATGATTCAGGAAGATGACATGCACTGATCAGGTAAAGTTGCATAGGCAGAATGCCAAAACTGAGGGCCTAAGATTAATTGCTTTCTGAATACTCAGAAGTTTTCTGTCTAGGTGGCAACAAGGCTCTGTCCTTGGTGGTTCAGGAGTAGATACACTGAGGTACAAACGCTGAAGGATAACTTTTAGGCAGAGAGATTGACCTTAGCTGTGATGGAGATAGCAATGTTTATATATGATCTATATCTTTATATCTGATGTGTTCCTTTGAGAATATACTTTGTAAAGCCATCCTGATGGTCTCCATATGCAATATTACAGGGCACCAGAATGAAATTTCCCTATGGCTGGGCAGTAGAGGTAAATATAAAGTTTTAAAGACTACATAGTTTGGTTTTGCTAGGAAACAACTATTTAATTTCTGTGTGCTGTAAAACTGTTGATTTGTTGATTTTATATTTTTAAACACGACTCAGTAAGAATGTTACTGTCATTCTTGCACACTGTGATATTTTATGAAATCTAAGGAATTTAGGTGTGTCTGTTACTAAAGGATTTAGGACTTGAAAAATATGAAGCTGTGGCCAGCCATACTTCTGCCTCAACAGACTTAGATAGGTAGTGCATCATAAAAAACCCACCACATTGCCCACATATTTAGAGCCTAAATTAAAAAGAAATACCCTATAAAAATAGGTAGAATAGTATAAACTTTCAATAACAATTTAAAAATTCCTAAAAGGATTGTTAAATTTTTTATGTTTTTTTTTCATATTTTCTTTTTCTTTAGTTGCAATTGTAAATGAATAATAACATAATCAATTATTTATGTCTGCAAAATGACTAGCATTCGACTCAAGACATAAAGATATCATCGTGCTGAGAAGCACACATGCAGCTTGGAGAGCTTATGTTTTTCTCAGTAGGAATGGACACAAACAGAAAATGAATGCAACAAGAAAGAATGGATTTTGGAGACAAAGTCTAAGAATCATGTCTGGTCACCCCTGTTTCTTCTTGTTGCAACATTCCACAGCCTCCATTCAGGCACATGCCTAATTTTCCCGGTGCTGGCAACGTAAGCAATGCTGAACATGTCTTACTTATCCTGCCACAAAACTGGAAAAGGGATTGGGGTGCAGCCATACACTCCTTAGTGTAAAGTCTCAAATATGTAGATAATATTAGTATATTGTAATCATGAATAAAAATTAGAAAATAAACTAAAAGAAAATGCTGGCATTTGGGTTGCAATTCTAACAAGTCTCTCAGAATTTTTACCACATATTCGTGGATTCTGAGGGAAGTGACTGAAGGTTAGAGGAAGGCAACCACCGCACCCACTTCCAGAAAGGGAGAATGATCTGCCTAGGAATCACTTAGTTCCTGGGAAAATCATGCAGCAAGTCCTCTTGGAGCATTTACTCATATGTGGAGCAGTTATCATGGAGTTTTTGAGGGTGAATCATTCTGACTAACTTCTGTGACAAAATGACTGGATTTGTGGACTAAAAGGAGCGTAGTGGTTGAATTTAGCATGGCTTTTGACATTGCCTCCTACAGCATTCTCATGTCCCACTTAGGTCATTGTGGTCTAGATGGGTGGATGCCCACATAGGTAATAATTCCATACATTGGGTGCAGACAACAATGGTCCTGTGGCACGTGTTGTACCCGATGCCTTTAGTACCTTTTTCATAAAATCGCAGAACTGTCTAGATTGGAAAAGACCTTTAAGATCATCAAGTCCAATCATTAACCTAACACTAACAAGCCCTTGACTAATCCATATCCCTAAGCAGTACGTCTACACTGCTCTTCGAGCCAGAGGGAATAGGCTGATACTTTAGAGGGGGCAGAGCTGCAATCCACAGGACACAAAGAGGACAGAGGAACTGGCCAACAGGAACCTCATTAAGTTCCATAGAAACACATGTCAAGTGCTTCCCCAGAAAGGCAAAAACACCGTCGGAGGACAGGGGGACTGTGTAGTAGCTCTGCAGGAAGACCTTTGAGATGAAGGTGGACAGTAAGTTGAATATGAGCCCGTGGTGTACCATGGCATCAAAGATGTCCAACAGCTCCTGCACTGTATGAATATCAGCACAGCTTTTCGATCAAACGAAATTATTATCTCCTGATACGTGGTACTCAGCAGATCACATCTAGATGCTCCATCCAGTTGTGGGCCCCAATACAGGAAAGACATGAACTTACTGGAGAGAGCTCAGTGGAGGGCCCCTAAGGCAGCGGGGCTGCTCCATGAATAAAAGCTGGAGGGAATAGTTTGGTTCAACCTGGAGAAGGGGTGGCTTTAGAGGCACCTAACAATCTTCTTGTGCTTACAAAGAGTCATTGATAAGCTGCAGTCAGGCTCCTCACAGTGGTTCCAGGGTAGTCATTGAGATACAACAGGTACAAGTTGCAGGAAAAGAGGTTCAGGCTTGCTATAAAGAAAAACTATTCCTCATGAGCACACTGAGGCAGCAGTGCAGGTTGCCCCAAGATTTTGTGTTATTTCTGTCCTTGGAGAAGGTATGGACTGAATCAAGCTCTTATCAACCTGGGCTGACCCCAGAGCCAGTCCTGGCTTGGTTAGGAGTGCACTAGAGACATCCTGAGGTCCCTTCCTGCTTCAGTTATTCTGTGATTTCTATGACCATTCAGACATTGAAGAGTGTGGAATATGTCCCCTGTTGTTTTGGCTCTGGATAGCAGAGGTAACCTTGCACAGGTCAGGAGAAGCTAAAGTTGTCACTCATTAATTCCAAAGCTATGCAAAAATCTAAGCAGCATAGAAGTGGAGACGATTCAACCTGTCCTTAGAAATTAAAGTATGCAAAGTACTTTTAAAACATGTCAGACAATTCCACTTTCCAAGTAGATACAATAGTTACCCACTTTCAACAAATGAAATGTATATATAAGAAAATAAATGTAAATACATGTATATAAAATCAATAATCTGCTAAGGAAAATTTCTAAAGTTGTTTTATTATAAATAAAAGCCCTGTACAGACTCTGTAATAGATTGTGCTCCTTTATATCAAACTTTAAAAGTTTTTTCTTTTTCCATCTTCTTATCTTCTTAGTCTATCCTATTCTGTGTTCTCATTTGCTATGCTTCTCCCTCTCTTCTTGTTTTACTGCATACATACTTGTTGTTTTATGTTATTTTGCACTACAATTTTGTATAGCTCTTAATAGTTATGTGATTTAACTTATGTCAATGACTGTTTGCTTCACAATGATTATTTGTTTCTTTTGGTGTTTTGTTGGGGTTTTTTTTCAGAAAACAGACAGCATGTAGGCACTTAACTGCGACTTGTTAACCCTAGGGTATTAGAGAACATGAATGTTTAATGGTCACAAAGTCCACAAGTCATTACTGGGTTCCTATTCGATTTTCATGAGTAAGATTTTAAGGGCCTGTCCATAAGCAATGAAAATGTATCACTACATGAATAATTCTCATGCATGGCAATGTCTTAAGAACTATTCAGCATTGTAAATGTGTTCTTCTTAGTGCAATTATGAAACTTACAAAGAGAACCATTAGTGAGATATTTTTACATAAATTCATATTGTTCAGTTATTTTATTGCAGAAGGTAAAAATAGGTATTCCAGAAAGAGAAAAAAATATAAAAATAAGTATAATAATTTCCCTCAGCTATGTTGAGTATAAGAGGACTCTTCTTCATAGAGCTTCTGTACCATAGCACTGAGATCTCAGTCAAAATCTTGGAACACAGGTGGAAACCCTTAGAATATTGTCATTTGAAGGTTCATGTTGTCCTTTCGAGTTAGCATATTAAATATAGCAATCTGGACACACAGGCACACCCAGGCAGCGTTCGTATTGTGAAGAATATTACAAGCACCCTTGACAAAAACATAAGTATGAAATATAAATATAGAAGTATTTATCTATTCACAGAAATGTATTTTACTTTCTTTTAGTTTTTCAGCCCATACTGCTAAATTTTAGGAAAAACCATCTAGGTACAACCCTTTAATCTAATATTTCTTCAAAAACTATTTCAAGATAAATATTTCAATATGTTACTTTTCCAGAAAAGAAAATCACTCATTTTCCTGGTTAGTAAGGGATGCTAGTTTTCAAATTAGTTTTCAATTAAATTTTCTGTATTTTTGCATCTTTAAAATACCACACACCTCGTATTCTGTTGCTCACTGACCTCATATTTCTAAGACACTTGTAACAGAAGTGAGAGAATCAGATATAGGAAAAAAGAAATAATCTTAAACATCTTTTTATTAAGACTCATATCCCTTTGATTCGTCAAAACTGGTTTAGAGAGAAGTTACGGGCTATGTGTGGACCTTGCAATCATAGTGTAACTAATCAAATAACCAACGAAGTATGAAGAAAAATGTTGTTAGTATAAAAATGGAGGTGAGGCAATTCTGGCTGGACTCCAGAGACTTCTAACTCCTGTGTTTAATTTTGGCCAAATGTCCCAGTTAACTATCTGAATTTACGAGATTTTATCAAGAATTTTGAAACATTGCTGTACTAGTTAAACATTGGAGTGATATCTTAGAAATATTTTCTAAAATATATTTATTAACTGAGATAATCAATCTGTGCTATCTAACAAAAGATAAAACAAAAGTGATGAGAACAGATTGTTTTCTAACTCAGACTTACAGTTTAGGCTCAGTGCCTCATTCTTCTGTCAGATTTCACTTGCAGTCTTAAATAAACAAATTTAACTGTTTTTTAATGTAAGTTAAAAATACAAGTCTTTCAGTATCCTAAATGAGGCCTCAGAAGCACTGAAAGGGTGATATTTTATTTTAGAGGCAATCCCAAACCTATATCACATTGATTCAATGCAGCATGCTGTCTCTAAAAGAGGCTATAAGCTGCAAATTCAGAATATAGCATAATAATTTACGCATGCAAACCTGTGTTTCGCTCCATGTTTGAGTTATTTTAACCCTGCATAATAGCAAGTTGTCTGATCTGTGCTTGATCCCACCATGAAATAAGAGTTTGCTAGAGTCAGGTGGAATCAGATTAAATGCACTTAGAGTGAGGCAGGGCTACCATAGCTCATCCCACCAGTGACACACATGCCCATGACAAAAGAGTGGGACAAGATCAATCCACACAAATCCAATCTTTCCCTCCATAGGACCAGAACAGGCTTCATCACCTGATTTGACAGAAGGAAGCTCACTTTGTTACATAGCTACAAAGGAAAAATCATCTGTGGCAATTAGATTTATAAGGATATACTCAATGTAACTACAAATAAATGTACATGTTTATAAAATAAACTAGTATATTTACTGTAGACATTGTCATCTGGTCAGTTTTTCCCTCACGATCATTTTTTATCCTTTATTCATCACTTAGTAAACTGTGAGATTAAAATATGAAAAAGAAAACTTGTGATTTCCTATTATGTTTGTAAATTTATGTGGCTAAGCAACAGATACAGAAAAAAATCATCAAAGAAATCAGCAATAAAAAAGTCCTATGGTATCTCCTTATATCAATAAGAAGATACAAGAAATTTTCTTAGAGTAATGGTTCATTATGTCCAACTAATAAAGTCTGGTGATCATCTCTAATGTTATGACACATCTCTGTAATGCCACCTTCACACTTCCATTAGCACAAAATACTACCTATAAAATGAACAGAATTCCCACTGTACATATTTTTAGTTTATGTTTTCCTATAGTACAATAGGTTGAGAACTTAATTGTAGTCACTAATATATGGAACATAAATGCTAGTTAAACTCAAATGGTCACAAATTTTTACTAGCAATTGATGCCTTTGTTTTTTGAGGTTTTTTTGAGTTATGTATTTTCAAAAATTGTATTTCAAAGTAACTTACATTTCATTTCAAGTAAGTTTCATTTTCATGATGTTTTTCCTTTCTTTCCTGAACAGATGGAAGATGCAATCCGTTTTCTGAACATTTTGTGTTTCTACACGTGGCATAAAAAGCATGATCAGGATTATCTAAGACATTCCGGTCCCTACTCTCTTACTCTCTTACATCATATTACCTAAGCCACATAAAAGTAGCACAAAAATCATATTTCAGGAAAATATGAGAAATATTCTAGCTGGTTCAATTAAAGTAATTATTTTTATACATTTGTATAGAGTGAGGGAAAAAAAAAAAAAAACAACTTGGCAGTGTAAAGACAAGAATTGAAAGAAAAGAACAGTTTTCATTTTAGATACCACATCTTCAACTGCTGTGAGCTGAGTACAGGTTTGTTAATAAAATGAGGTGAACAAATGGGACTTAGATATTTTATCACAAATGAAACACCAGTTATGTTCTGTAGTCCCGTCTTCTTATTCTTTAACTTAGGATTGCCATAGGACTTTTTTATTGCTGATTTCTTTGATGATTTTTTTCTGTATCTGTTGCTTAGCCACATAAATTTACAAACATAATAGGAAATCACAAGTTTTCTTTTTCATATTTTAATCTCACAGTTTACTAAGTGATGAATAAAGGATAAAAACTATGTTCTCATGCCAATGTTTCTAGTTCAAGTTCTCCAGATTGTATTCTTATTGTCACTGAACATATTGTAAAAATATTTAAAATACTTTTGATACTCTATTGCATTCACAGAATTGACTGAGAAGTGTTAAATCCATTAGGTAATTAGAGATCGGTCTGCATCAGCCATAACTCCTTGTCATCTTCATACATAAACTGCTCAGCAAATCAATGCAATACAAGATGATTTCTAGGTATTGATCTAAACCACTTTACATGTAACAAAAACCTGATTCTGACAAATGATAGTATAAAAGCAAGAGGATGTGTAAATTGTTGTCATTTGACAGCTCGCATCTATATTATTCCTGTACTTACAGAAGAGAGCAGATCATTTTTCAAAGTGTTTAAAAGACCAACTGCTGTACGGATGCTTGTGGGTATTAAGAAAACTGATGTGCATCAGTGTACATAACCTAAGCTCATGTCATTGACCCTGTGGGTAACAGAGAGCTACTGGAGCGACTCTTGTGCTGTAGTTCATGGGCAATGTCTTGAATTCAAAGCTTATCCTGTTGCCAAAGCTGAGATCTTCCTCTCAAAAATTTACAGGAAGGCTGAAGCAACTGAAAATCTCAGCCTTGTGATTTCCAGTATCCTATCGGAAAAGCAGATAATTTCCACCAAATTAAACTTAGAGGATTTTACATCTGAATGTACAATGATTACAGACAGAAAAAAAAAGATATTGATAGTGGCTAATTATGACAGATTTCAATTTCCAAGTTGCACTACTTTTAATTTATTGTATCCTGAAAACGATGAGACATTCATTCTTTCCTCCCTCAAAGTTTCTTGCTGATGGAAGGCAATTACTGTAAACTGGCAAATGAAGTGTCATTTAAGACATTTTGTATTCCATTAACTGTCACCAAAATCAAAGAAGGGATAAGAAGAGTCTAGTTTTTAGCTAGTAGACTTTGGGTCTATCCAGTGTCTACTTCAAAAATGTTGACTTCTGAAAGTATGAGATTTGGAGGCATTCTGCCAAATAGTCTTCCCTGAAGCACAAGAAAAACTTCAGCTGCTGTCACTGGATATTAAAGTTAGCTCCAATGCCAGAGTTTTCCTGAAGCAACACTTTCTTCATCCGTAGCTTACAGGTCTCTTTATTTCAGACTTGAGTATTTACACCAACCTAAACGTTACTTCTATAAATAATCTTACTGATTTTGACATAAATCTAAGTACATACTTCCCTTTCCCTTATGCAGTGCATCTGTGGATTTGTCCCTGACAGCAGGGTAATTCACCAGCTGGGATTCAGGGCATATGGCTCTGAACAGACTTTCCCAGATCTATGCTCTACCTCTAAAGACTCATCGTCCACAGGAAAAGAAGCCTAACAGTCTCAGCAGTCCAGGTGGTATACCTTGATGAAAATCAAATAGAGTTAAGTGAAAAAGCTTAATAACTATGAGATGTTAAGACTTTAATAAAAAATAGTTAGAAATGTACTGGACATGCATTCACATTCTTTAACTGTTCTAATGTTTCTAGGTAACTGGGAACATGCCAAATGGGAAATTTGGGAATGCAGAAGAATGTATTTTTCACCATATATACGCTGAAGTTATTTTAAACCACACCTGAAAAAACATGTGAAAGATATGATGTTTTGAAGTAATGCAAATGTATATCTGAGAAAAAATTACCCTGATTTAATTCACAGCTAGAAAGGTTATCTGGGAAAATAAACAGTTCATGTATAATGAGGCTATGTGAAAATGTGTGGGCTACAAAATAAGTGATTTTTCAAAGAAAACATACAGTGCTGAATAATCATATTAAAGATAATGAATAGCTCAGGTAGAACCAGCTCTGAACTGAGTACATGAACCCCACTGAATTTTGCATGTGCTCCTCTTCTTCTGCAATGATACTTTGAGATTCTGTATTCTCTGACATAAGCATTATTTCATTCTTATTAAGTGGATTTCTTAACTATTTAGATGAAGATTTTGTGGTCTGTGGTTAATCAGTCTGGTCAGGCTCCTTTGAGAGCTGATTTATAAATTTGAGTACAACACAGGATCTAACGTTTGGTTAGATGCTACGAGGACCAAGCCTGCAGAGCTCACAACCCATACCGGCCCTTCAGGCTAAATGGAAACTTTATCTCCTGGTTCTGTTGTGAATCTAGGACTCTCAGTCTGAAGACTCTAGGATTGGTGGTTTCAGGAAAACCTGCACCACTGTTTTTGTCTCAGGGTAAAACTCTATACTATGATCTGACAGGATGGGCAAAGAAAACTGTTCTCTGTGTCTCCATGATACCCATTTTTCTTGCTCCAGAGTTATCCTTTCTTTAGTCATGTTCCTTCTTTTGCAACTACTCATTCTACTTTTAGAGCAAAATGCAAAATGCTAACTCTCACTTTCTTCCAGCAAGGTAGTATGTAGAGATATGCTGGGTGATAAAGTATGACCAAAAATAGGTTCACTTTTAAAAACTCTAATTTCTCAGTCTCTACTTGTTCTGGGTGAACAAGTAAATTTGAGATCCTGGGTGATTCCCAGGAAGAAGAAAAAAAAATAATTCCATTAATACCATTAAAAATATAAGAAGAAAAAGAAAAGGCACTTTTTTTTTAAGATAGTGTCTTTGTGCCCCTGCATTGTCCTTGCAAAACTGTTGTCTTAATCCACTTTTCAAATCACAATTGTTTTAGCCCTTAACAGGACTTCCCTCGTTCCTTCCACTTAAACTTGATTTTCCCTTAATACTTGAAGGATGCTTAGACAGCATCCCATTAATTTCAGTGGACATTGAGTTTTATCTAATCCAGCAAGCCAGCCTTTGTTAATTAGGCCTCACAGGACGAGTGATTGTAAAGAAGATCTCTAACTGTCACTGATCAATACCCGTAACAGAAGCAGTTCTAGCACTCAATTACTCGTGTTTCTGAGAAGGAATAAGAGTCCAATTCTTGTTAACTCCTTGCACTTTTTGAAAATCACAAGGCCTCCTCAGCCTACCTTCCTATCAGGTTCAACCAGATGCATACAAATTATATTTCCTCTTTCTAACAGGCAGGTTCATTCGCAGAGAAGTCCTCTGCAGCCCAGCAGTGCTGTTAAGCAGGATCTTATTCTTCTAAAGCCATGAGCTTGACTGATGGGAATGTCAACACTCCAACAACGTTAGCACAGATTCACTGTTTAGGCCTAGAGACATGGGCTCTGTTTGATTAGGTCCCAGAGGAATAAGTATATGGAAAGTAATTTAACGTAATGCTACCCTGCAATCCTTCAGACATAAGAAGAGAATAGAAAGGAAAACAGATCATAGCTATTAGTATTTGCTGGTCATTTATTTTATTGAAGATATATAAATATATATGAATTTGTACATAAATTAGAACTTGGCCACTTCCAGTGATTGAAAATATTCCTTTCTGCTTTCTAGAACCTGTTTTTCAATAAGCTCCTGTTCTTTTTGAGGGAAGGGGGGGATTATCAGGTTGTCCTTCTTATCTTTGAGGACTTAGGGTTAAAACCCTTCAACTTTCTAAAACCATTGACATCCAATGACAGGACAAGGGGCAATGGGTACAAGCTGGAGCATAGGAGGTTTCACAAAAATATTCGGAAAAACTTTTTTCCTGTGAGGGTGACAGAGCCCTGGCACAGGCTGCCCAGAGAGGTTGTGGAGTCTCTTTCTCTGGAGACATTCAAAACCCTCCTGGAAGTGTTGCTGTGTGACCTACTGTAGGTGATCCTGCTCTGGCAGGGGGGCTGGACTAAATGATCTTTTGAGGTCCCTTCCAACCCCTGACATCCTGTAATTCTGTGATTCTGTGATTGTGGAGTTGCTACAATTCATAATAAACACCTAATCATTCTAAGAGAGCTGAGTGGGAAAATATTTTCTCTGTTCATGGGACAGTCCTGAGAATTAAGAAATTCTCTCATTGCACACCATGCAATGTGTGTACAAGACTGTAGAGACTGGCTTTTCACTTCTACATTGAAAGGTTTATGTTCAAAAGTGGAATTAACAGCGGAAAGATATTTTCTTTTTTTTGTTTCCCTACGAGTCCCCTTTGTAGCCTCCTCTAGATAGTTATATTTAAAGATGTATAGAAAAATTTTCTTGTGAAGTTCTAGGTGATAGATTATACATTCTGTTACAATATTAAATGGAGTTATTAGCAAAAAGGTCTCCTAGTTTTGGCTGGGACAGAGCTAATTTTCTTCCCAGTAGCCAGTATACTGTCATGTTTTAGATTTAGTATGAGAATAATGTCAATAACCCACTAATGTTTTTAGTTGTTTTAGTGTTTGTATTAAGTCAAGGACGTTTCAGCTTCTCATGCCCTGCCAGCGAGAAAGCTGGAGGAGCAGAAGAAGTTGAGAGGGAACACATCTGGGACAGCTGACTCAGACTGGCCAAAGAAATATTCTATACCATATGATGTTGTGCCCAGTTTATAAACTCTGGGGGAAAGCGGATGGGAGCTCCTGCTTGGGAACTGGCTGGGCATCGGTCAGTGAGCGGTGAGCAATTGCATTCTGCATCACTTGTTTTGTACTTTTAAATGATGATGATTATGATTATTATGATTATTATTATGATGATGATTATTATTATTGTTGTTATTGTTACTATTGTCATTATTGTCATTATTGTTATCATTATTATTTTTTTCCTTTTCAAACCTGTTTAACTGTTGTTATCTCAACATAGAGTTTTTGCTTATTTTTTTCAATTCTCTTCCCCTATCTTACTCAGGGCAGCGAGCAAGCAGCTCCATGGTGCTTTGTTGCCAGCTGGGGTTAAACCACAAAAAAAAGGCTAAACATTTAGCGGAAGACAAACACATCTAAGTTTGGATGTTTACACATGAGTACGTCAAAGTGCCTAGCAAAGTCAAAGGATACCTAAGCAATAGAATCATAGAATTGTATCAGCTGGAAGAGACCTAGATCATCATCGAGTCCAGCCTTTATCCCAGCCCTATCAACGATTTCCCCCTAAGGCAACACCCACCCATCTCTTAAACACGTCCAGGGCCGGTGACTCAACAACCTCCCTGGCTGACAACCCTTTCAGTAAAGAAATTCTTCCTAATATCTAACCTGAACCTCCCTGGCACAATTTAAATCTATTTCCCCTCATCCTATCACTCTCCACCAGGGAGAATAGACCAACCTCCGCCTCTGTACAACATCCTTTCAGGTAGTTGAAGAAAGCAAAGAGGGCTCCCCTCAATATCCTCTTCTCTAGGCTAAACAGCTCCAGATACCTCAGCCTTTCCTCAAAAGACTTATGTTCTAAGCCCTTTCCCAGATGGGTAGCCTGCCTCTGTACCCTCTGCAGCACCTCAATGTCCCTCTTGGAGTGAGGGGCCCAAA
>NW_009734409.1:19633-56514 GCF_000703405.1 Apaloderma vittatum | reverse complement strand
TGGCCGAAGTGCAGGACCAAGCATTTGGCCTTATTGAATTTCATGATGTTGGCCTCGGCCCAGTGATCCAGCCTGTCCAGATCCCTCCGGAGAGCCTCTCTGCCCTCAAGCAGAGCAACATTTCCACCCAGCTCGGTGTCGTCTGCAAACTTACTGAGGGTACACTCTATTCCCTGGTCCAAATAACTGATAAAAATGTTAAACAGGAGCAGCCCCAGTACTGAGCCCTGGGGGACACCACTTTTGACCGGCTGCCAACTGGATTTACCCCTGGTACACACTTGGCCACCTAACTATTTTTTCACCCAGTGAAGTGTATGTCCATCCAAGCCAAGAGCATTCAGTTTCTCTAGGAGAATGCTGTGGGCAACTGTGTCGAATGCCTTACTGAAGTCCAGGTAGACAACATCCACAGCCTTTCCTTCATGGAGCAAAGGGGTCACCCAGTCATAGAAGGAGATCAGGTTTATCAAACAGGACCTGCCCTTCACAAACCCATGCTGATTGGGCCTGATGACCTGGTTGTCCCGCATGTGTTGCATAATGGAACTCAGGATGATCTGCTCCATCAGCTTCCCTGGGACTGAAGTTAAACTGACAGGCCTGTAATTTCCCAGGCCATCCTGGTGACTTCCAACCAGCTGAGACCTCTCCAATAAGCCAGGACTGCTGATAAATGATGGAGAGTGGTCTGGTGAGAACCCCCACCAGTTCACCTAGTACTCTAGGGTGTATCCTGTCTGGCCCTATCGACACGTAGTAGGTCCCTGACTGTCTCCTCTGGAATTGTGGGGCGGACATTTTGCTCCTGGTCCCACACTCTTGGCTTGGGGGGCTGGCTTCCCTTGGTACAGGTGTTACTATTACTAAAGGTTGAGGTAAACACATTTAATTGAGTTTAGAGCATAATTCAGCCATTAGACACTCAGTTCAGATGCGCATGCACAGCAAGCTAGTGTCTGAATACAGAAATCTGAGATGCCTAAGGCATCCTGCCAACCCTCTAACTGCTGCCGTAGAAGAGCGTATCTCCCACCAGTTTTGTGTCACATCTACCAGACTTGTGGGCAATAGCATTGAACTAGAGATATTTGCTTGAAACTAAGGTGAATTACTCCCTCATCTCCATTGACTATTTTTAAGGATGGAATTTGTTGATATGTATATCATAATTTGAAATTCTCTAGGTTGTCTATGACATCTGCATAAAATCTAAGATATTTTTCTGAAAGTTACAAAAATTACAGAGGTCACATGCCCTTTGGAGCACCAACTGTTGGCCAGGCAGGACACATGCAACATAAAAAAAGACTGAATCTTTTCCTCAGTCTCTTGATTGTAATAGGAGCATGGATACTTAATTTACATGTGATACCTGAATTTAGGTATCTTAATGTTGACCTGAAATCCTGTTAAATGGAGAGAGGAAAATATGCAGTTATGTGCATTATAGTTGTGTCTATGGCCTGCATATAGTGCAGTATGTGGCATTATCATGGCTTCATGCTAATATCCCCAGGACGGATTGACCTGGTTGGGGCTACTCAGTCTCTGTGTCATACAGCTGCAAAAGCTCATTGTAGCTCTGATATCTGTTACAGTAATAACAGAAATTAAAAATCTAAAAGGATTGAAGCTGTAGATATTCTGGAACATGTTGGCACTGGCAAGAGAATTAGAACTCAAACCTAAGAAGTGAACGACATTAGAGGAAGGTCAAATTTAAACCAATAGAACATCCTGAAAACTGATGATACATATAACAGTCTAGAAATGAAAGAAGTGACAGGTAACAATTATAAGGAAGCCAGAATTTTAAATGGAAGAGTCATACCTTAGACTGCTGTACGTTAACATGACTTACACATAATTTTTCAAGATCAGGTCAGGACACATCTCCATCAAAATCTGATTATTTATGCAATTTAGGAACGTTGGGGTCTTAAATTTACAAAATTGCTGATGTATAAAAACTGCTACCTACAAATTTGTGCATCCAGTTTTAATCCTGTTGATACGCTAATTCAGATAAGGAACTCCACAACTCACTAAGGTGTGAATGCTATTATGGACTACTTGTATTTTTTCACACATCTGCCTCCTTAAATTTATCCAAAAGCCACTTATTTCAAACTCCTTACTCTCATCACACACCTGATTCCATACACTTTTTTATGTTACATGTTATGTGTAAGCTACATTTAAGTTCCAGCATTTAGCTCCTCTAAATGATTTTTTTGCAGTTTTTCATAATCAGTCATCACTTGCCTGTTGTCTGTCTGCTCATCTCTCATTCCTATTTCTTCAGCCTTTTTTCCCAGTCTGATGCCACCCTTCCCCTACTACTGGAATGATCATTTATCTCTGATATGTCCCTCAAGCTCATTTTCTCAGAGAATCCTCTCAGCCATTTTCTCTTCAATAATGATCAACTTGTCCTTTCTGCACAATTTTTCCTTATATATCATCTTTGTTATGTCTTTCAGACACTCTTACCTATGTGTGTCATGGAACAGCTTGTGACATCACTTTATTAAGCCTCAGACATTAAAAAAAAACCAAACCAAAAAAAACCCCTGTACATTGTTATTTAATGTCTCAGTTTTTCCAGCAGTTTCAATAAAAGTGTTCATTTTAAGAAGAAAAAGAAGCTTAATATATTAAATAAGTGAAAAATATTGCATTGAGCCTTTATATCTTAGAAGATCACAGGTGGTGAAGGAAAAAAATAAGTATTCAAAGATAATATAATTTGAAACTATATAACCTTTTTTTTAAAAAAATAAGAATCTTAAGACCATAATATGAGGAAAATAAATTGCAAAACACAAATAATTTATAGTGGTTGTGCAAATTTGATTCCTTGGCATTCAATTTTGTGTATGAAATAATACACACTTTATGACTGAAGAAATGGCCAATGACAATTATGAAATATTTAGGGCTAAGAAATATGGCTTGCGTCTCTCCACAGCTAATATAAACATAATTGTAGGACATCTGCTTCAAATCAAAATGCAAAATTCTTAAATATACATTATATATATATGTAAAAAATATAGTAAAGAAGGTTTTATATCACTTAAAAGTAAGGTTTTGGAAGCATAAATACTGTGTAGCAGTGGTCAGTAGAAATCAGGTCTCAGAGATGATCTGAGCATTGTGTCAGGAACCAGAATATCATAGCATTTAAAATTTCTAAATAAAATGTGCCATACAGAGACTACTCATCTCAGCACCCTAGTCCTCTACCCAAGATCTTTCTCTAAAAGGAGTCTGGCTTCGTAAATGTGTAAATAGCACCAATAAAGTTTCAGCAGCATGACCCAGATCCTGTGTACTACTCTTAGCCTTCAGGCTACACTTAGTTACCCTGGATTCCAAGAACTACTTATTTTGAAAAATTTTATAAGGCAAAAAAAGGGCTTTTACGGATGACTACATCAGAGCAAAGTAGATAATCACCAAAAAAGGTTTATACCAAGTACATCTAAAAACCATGAACATTGTAATAAGAAAAAAGAAAATTCAATGAACACGGAAATCTGTCAAGATTGTTTCCTTGTGTTTGAAAGTACTATTTGAAGGTTCAAAAAGCAAATCGTCATTCAACAGAATGGCTTGTGTGGAAACAACTTTGTATGACAAATCAGTCAGTGACAGTGCTGGCAAGAGCGGAAACAGGACAGAAACTCTTGTTCGAATCAAAATAGATCTTGTTTGGTAGAAAATGGGCCTTGTTTTCAGGGATGAGGTGGGGTATTATTTGTACTACTGAATTGATGAAAACCGCAAGGATCTGTGGGCTTTTCACGTGAGAAGAATATTGCATTTGTATGTCATAGTTGCTAAACATCTACCTTGAGTTTAATCATATACACTCCCAACAGTAAACCAGTGCAAAATAATATGAGCCTGCATGAGAGCAATTGTGCTTGGTATATTACCCTGACCATTTCAGGAATTACTTTATACTTTCCAAAAACTGTAAAACATAAGCCACTAAATATTAAAAGGTAGAAGCTGTCCCACCAGAATAAGAGATTTTAAAAGGTCCAGAGAAGGGAGATGCCATCTGATTCTTCAGTTAGAAGGGTCGTATTTTTTTTTGCACATATAAGGCTTTAAAAATAAAAAGACACAGGAAATTCCAAACTTCCCTAAAAAGTTTGTGATGAATTCCCAGAACTTCAGCTATTATTAGCATTTTGATAGTAAGTTTGTAATATTAAATATTGGAAAAATTAAACATGACACTAGATTGGTAGGGAGTTACATACCATCATTTTTCTGTCACTTAAAAAAGTTAAAACCAGCAATTGTTATTCTCATATTTCAATAAAAAGAAAGACTTTGAGGCATTTTGGTGAAAATCAAGGTATTTTATCACTATTTATAATGCAACTTCTCAATAGGATGTTATTATCTTTCAAGGAATCACATATAAAGAGAGAAGAAAATTATCATTAGAGGTCTGAGTAGTTGATGAATTGTGTTAAACCGGATGAGATTAAGCAATAGTTTTTTCATAAAAAGGAAATGTACTCTTTACTTTTGGTTGAGAATTCCACCAGCAACATTCGTCGTTTGATAAAGAATGCCATCTGCAGAGCTGTTACTGAAGAATCATAGGATCATATATTTTTATCTGTAACCATGAAGACAGATTGCATGAAAATCATCTTATTGTCATTGTTTCTTTACTGCATTATATTCTTCTCCGAGGTCATAGCAACCTCTTCCTCCATCTGCTACTGTTTATATTGGATTTGTACTATTGAATGTCCAATTTGAAAACAAAAGCATTGCAAAAAAGCTTTAATTCTGAGTAAATGAAATTCGGTCTTCTTACTTTTATAAGATTGTTTAGAAAGAACATACAAAAAATATTTTCCATTAACATATCCTCAGGTAGTATTTCTGTTTCGGTACTATTCATGATCCAACAAACTTCTCATGAATAAAGATTATTTTCTACCCTCACATAGCTGAGAAGTTATAAAAACACTCACTGTACATTTTTCTTCTCAGTGATGTTACTTTTTATATTCTTTTTTGTTTTAATCCATTTTTGGAAGCTGTAAATCTTTGGTGGAAAATCTGACGGTCAGATAGACAAACCTTTGTCCTTCAATAATATTTAAGAAACATCACAGTGCAACAAACATCTACTGTGAAGCAGCAAGATTATTTTGAACTATTCTTGAAACTCAGCAGTTCAAAATGCACACACTGAGCAAATTCTAAATAAGGTTGACAGAGAGGAGAAAGGTCTGCAAAGATTATCGGTCTGATGACCTTGTTTACGGTTTGCTTTCATCCCGAAATTCTCTGATACATGAAGTTAGTAATACAATATAATATTTTGCCCTTATGCAGCAGTTTTCATCTGAGGTGTCAAAGAATTTTACCAACAATTCATCTCTGTAATACTGCTTCAGTAAATTTTGTTCCACCCAATTACTTAAGGTGAACTGAGGCACGTAAGAGTATCTGCTTTGCAAACACAAAGAATGGAAAACAATGCATGACAGAGATCTAAGCTCTATCTCTGACTCTAAATTTACTATCGATTATATCTGAACTATTCCTAACAGGTATTTATCTACTCTGTGTCATTACGCATGTATATGTCTCCTGCAGGATACTCTGCAATCTCCTTTGGCAAACTAATTTGCTGATTAATTGTAGTTTTGATTAAGAGGTTTCATTTAAATGTCAAAACTAAAACCTCCTAGAGTAATTGATTTTGATAGCAACTTCGATCTTCTTTGAACACAGAAAATAATTAATTTCTCCTCTTTTAACCACTCTTCCATTTATTTAAAAACTATTAGGCCTTATTTTGGTCTTTTGTTTCCTAAACTTCCGTTGATCACTATTTTTCACTTTCCTGAAGACATTTTCAAATTGTTGGCCTTCAGCCTTCTTCAGATATTCAGTCCAGTCTTGGTATAGTATATATTTTGCAAAAATATTTGTATTTGTATATGTATATGTCTGAGGAATATTTTTTCACAACAGCATGACATTGCTAATGCCGCAAATTACTATAACGGTTAAAATATTTTCTATTAGAGAGACCCCAGCATCATCTCAGTGATAACTATTCTGAGCAGTTACTCCATTTTATACTCTTTTAGTAGTTTAATCTACAATATGTTGCTGTAAATTCTTACATCATGTATGAGAAACACTGTCAGAATCCTCATAAACTAAAAACACAAGGTATGTGTTTCCTACTTTCCTGTAGAAAACCTGAGGGTTTGTTTGTAGGAGGAAGTTAAGTTTGACATTGTTTTATCTTTCTCGGGTTCTTGTTAGCTGTCCTTTATATCTTTTCTAAAATAAGCATTATGTTTATCCTTCTGTATTCCTTTATTTCTCTTTGAAATCTCTCTGGCAACTGTAATTATTTTTTTTAGATAATTTAGTTCCTAAAGGTGAATTAATCACGTTAAGATCATTTGGGGTCTTTAAATTTACCAGAACAGTTTCTTATCAATTTTTCTTTTTAATGTATAGTTCAAACCCCCTACTGTTTTAGCTATCTGATCACAGTTGAAAATAGTCTCAAGAAAACTAGAAACTTATTTAACATTTCAGCCATTCACAATATTCTTCAATAGCTTTGGTTCTTCACTGTGTAATAAACTATCTTTTTTGTTGTGTTTTTTGTTGTTTCTATTTGTTTGTTGCATTTGGGTGGGGTTTTTTGGGGGGGAGGGAGTTGGTTGTGGTTTTGTTTTTGGGTTTTTTTTACTTCTAATACACTAAGAAGGACCTTTTTGTTCACTTGTGATGTCCTTAGCTTGAGGTAAGTCATTTGGCCTTCCCTTACTTCCATTTAGCAATTCTATTCCTTTAGTCATTTAGCTTGTTATCTAATTTCTGTGAACATTTTTTGTTTTAGTTTAAGGTCATACAAGAGTCTACCTTTTAATCTATTTAATGTCATTACATTTCCTAACATTCTTCTTCATATAAATTCTTTGTGTTTGTGTCCCTAATACTGCTGTGCTAAGGAATCACCTGTTCTTTAAAGCATCTAATTCCTTAGACTTCCTTCCTATGGGACCTTGCTTGCCAGAGCTCCTACAAAACTCCATTGTCCATTGTTGTTAGTTTGCTTTTGCTTTCTTTCCTTTATAAGGATTGAGAATCATCACACTCATCCAAATTTCTCCTTCTTTCAGTTTTCCAAAACTTCTCCTTAGAGATTCCAGTTAAGTCTATATAAAACCTTATTTTTAACCCCAGTTCTTTTTTCAGTATACTAAAAGGTCATTCAAGCATTTTGAATCCCAGAGTCTGGCTATATCTACATACAGCGAAATATTCTCAGAAATATCTAAGATGCATTTGTTCAGCTGAATAGATCCTCAGACTGCACTCAGCATGACTCACTTGTCTAAAAGGAAGGACTGACTCTTTTCTTTAAGATATTCTCATTTAATCTACCACATCTTTAACTAGCTGTCTTGTTATTTCTGCCATCTCTGGAAATGTGTCTTGGACACCCTCAGACACTATTTCAAGCAGTGAGAGGTGCATATCTATAAGGGACTGAATTAATATATTGCTACAATGACTAGATATCCAGAAACACCAGTGAGATTGCAGGCACATAGCTCATATAGTACTTAATCATATGCTGATAACTACATTGTAAATGCCGAAGCGTATGAGCCTCATTCATTACGACTCGATGAACAATACAGCTGCAGAAGCAAAAGTAATCAGTCTAGTATTATTTCTGGTGCCCTTGCGTTCTGACCTTCAGCTGCTGCAGTTAGCTCCTATGTCATATCTACTGGTCCGATGCTGCTATTGCACATATAGCAGCGTGCCTTCAATGGCACTAGGTACAGATGTTTTGGAAAATTAATTTTTTCCTAAAATTAAGTGAGATAAGTCTCTCCATTAGTCTTCATCACACTTAAGTCCCAATATTGATTATATATTAAGAATTCTACTTCTTCCTACAACTGCTCTTCATCTTTTGTATTGGTAAATAAAGAGCTAAGATTGGCAGCAAATTTACCGACTATCCCTTCTTTTCCTCATCTGCATAATCAATGTTAGTGTTCCTCTTGGCTATTATATCTTTGTCCAAACTTCTGCTGGTTTTATTCTGATATTTCCTTATCTGATATAATTTATTATCTTCTTATTGTGTTCATCTGTGTTTCCGAATGGTGTAGCACAAAGATGGAATGACAAGTGTGAGATTGGTACTAGTGTTAGATCCATTATGGTTCTAATATCATGTATAATAGCATATATACTAACAGTAAAATCTAGAACAGTTGCCAGTGCTAGATATACACCACATGTCTTATAAAATGCAAAAGGACAGCTGTGTAGCTGGCTAATGTAAAACAAATTTCCATGTAGCCTCACTGACTGCCTTGCAATTGTTACCAGTATCAGATCATCCTTGGTTGCTGATGTTGCTACAGACCTCGAAATTATTTAACTACATTGTTCTTCGAAATGTCCTTTATATTGATGAAGCATTCATATTTCCCACTGCAGCTCAGACTGGCTTCTTAATTTGGTTGCACTCCAGCCAACTTCTTCAGAGAATTTACAACCAACAACTAGGTATGCCAGATTTTTTGAACTCATCCTTCTAGGGACTCGCTGGCGTGAAACTGTAGGCTGTGGTCCTTATAAATGCAGACAGAATTCAGGCTAAAGCAGCAAGGCTTGAGTATAACTCACAAATGTAGTTAGAAGACTTGGTAGAAGATGAGGTTCTGATGTTATCATACATATTTAAGCCTCCTGCTGCAAATTCTATTTGCAGTTCCTCTCCTCAGGTTTCTGCTAATTCATTCTCTGTTGGTTTGAAACCTCCTCATCTGATCAGATCACTTCTGTCCTGGAGGATAATGACTTCCACACAAAGAATTTCAGTGCATCACAAGCAGACTCAAACTTGTTAGCTATGTGCCATCTTATAGACTGGGAACAGTCTAGATGTAGGAACAAAGAGGGTCATAGATTAATTTACCATGAGAAGCAGAGCAGAAGCTATAGCTGCATTGGTGTAGGAATAACTGAAGAGAAAATAAACACCTTTTTCCATTTTGGTAGTATATTCAAAAACAGAAATGCCCCTCCTTAGATGTTAGCAATTAACTAAAGCATGATAATTTTAAGGCAAGTGATACACAAGGGATATATTTTTATTTCCAACCTAATTTAATCAATTTATCAAAACCCTGCAGCTTTATTTCCCAGTAAGAATGTTCTTCCCTGTTGAATAACTTTTCTTTGTGGCAGATAGTTTATTGCTTCAGTTGAAAAAAATGCCCTACTTGGGTGTTAATATAATCTTCAGCATCTTCTTTCACTTTGAAGTAACCAAGTGGGTTTTGTTGTTTTTGTTTTGTTGCGATTTTTTTTTTCAGACAGCTGCTCAGAAAATTATTCTCAAAACATACTTAAATTTCTACTTCTGCATCGTCTTTATATTTCAGGTTACTGTACATCAATACATGATATAATATACAGGCTTATACTCAAAATATGGTGTCGCTAATTAAACCAGAAAAGCTGTGAAAATGTAAATACTACGAGTTCAATTCCCTTCCACAATTGTGTTGAGAAACTTTAATCTGATTGAGGGAAAAATAAACCTATAAACTTCGATAGAGTGAAGTAGTATGTCCTAAATAATTGCTATTATTCAGAAATATATCAGAAATGTAAGAATCCAGATTGGAATTTTTTGCCAGTAAACACTTCCATCCTGATTTGTATGTGAAAAATAACTCAGGAAATAACACAAAAATAGCACTTTTTTTTTTTTCCTTTCTTAAACCACTCTACTGCAAACACTAGTGTACAAAGTAACTTAAATTCTGTTTAATCAGTCTTGCCGAATCTCATTGGGGTTAATCATAACTTTTTGGACACCAGCAGAAAATAGAGAATGTGATGGTGAAAAAAAAGATCATAAGCGATGTTGCATTTGTGAAGACGTAAGGAGATTTTTAAAAAACTATTGTGCATGTTCATTTGTCTATATGCAGAAAGCAACTGTGAGTCATACTTGGGTCATGAAGCTGTTCTCCAAATGTCTTCATCTTCACTGACTCCTCCTATCTGTCATGACAATTGTTAGTCTGACAATAATCAGGATAATGGTTTTATTATTCCAAATAAAAATTGTGTGGAATAAGAAGCAGACAAACACAAGCAAAATGGTGAAGCTTACTTCGCAATTAACCAGAACTTTGACTTCAGTGACAGTCAAGTCTAGACTATCTAGCTAGTCTAGATTAATTCTGTCTACCACTAAAGAAGCATAATGTTGATGTAAACAAGTCAATATTCCTTGATTTCAGAGCCAAGAACTAATATTAGTCCTTTTTTATTTTACCAACAGACATAACTCAAGGAACATTTCATGGCTGTAGATCTGGATGTTCACTCCATTTATATTCTGGGTCCATATCTGATTAAAAGATGCAGCAATGCCTCTTGTCTATCATCCATTCTTTCCTGTTCAACACCATGGCACAATATATTGGAATATTTTAAAGTACAAGCAACTTATTTTTGCACTGGTTTTGACAGTTCTGTTTGTCCATAATATATTGATTAATTTCTTATCTGCAGATTCTTCAAGTTTTGTTTCTACTTTTGCACAACACTTGTTTTCCTTCTATTGATATAAAGAATTTGTTTCTGATTTTGAATAGAGGAGGTTTTTTCTCAGCAATGGAAAGCCACAGCTGTCTGAGTATCTTACCAAAAAGAAAAAAAAAAAAGAAGCCAAACAAAAACATAAACAGAACAAACTCCTGCAAAACTAACTTTTAGTTGTCCTCCATTTTCATTTTACTAAAAGTGGCTCCTTACTTTTTGTTTCTCTGTCTCAGAAGGACAATTAGTTTGGCATGAGCTTTCTTACCTCTCCATTTCCGGCTGGCGCTCTCTCAAAAGATATTAATACATTAAGTCTACATTCATTAGCATAATTGCTTTTGTACTTTTTTAAAAAAATGGTTCTATTAATCAAGGTTGATCACAAGCCTATCGTTTATCCCAAAACTTCAGTAGTACTATATTGCATACATTAGATCTCTTGACTTTGTAAGATCAATACTTTGCCAGGACTGGATGTCAATGAACTATATGTTACTTCACCATGGATATGTAATCATTGTAGTCCACAAAATAAGATATAATTTTAAGTTCTATATGAACATTAGATGTTTTAAAATTATATTTAACAATTTCACATTCATCATTGCTTCAGCAAGTTAGAAATTTTTTTTTTTAATTCTACTTGCTGTCCAGTCAGACACTGAACACTTCAAATGGGGCTTCCACAACTTCTCTGAGACATCCTGTTCAGCACCTCACCATCCTTACAGTAAAGACTGTTTTCCAAACTAAATCTACTCTCTTTCAGCCTAGAACTATTACCTCTATTCCTGTCAATATCTCTGTCTTTCTTGTAAGCCTTCTTTGTATATTGAAAGATCACTATAAGATCTCCCCAGAGCCTTCTCTTTTTCAGGCTGAACAACTCCAACTCTCTTAGCCTGTCCTCACAGGAGAGATGCTCCAGCCCTATGATCATCTCTGTGGCCCTCCTCTGGATTCACTCCAACAGGTTAGAGTAGAGTAGAGTAGAGTAGAGTAGAGTAGAGTAGAATAATCACCTCCTTCAATCTCCTGGACACACTTCTTTTTATGTAGCCTAAGTTATAAGTGGCTTTCTGAAATGCAAGAACATATTGCCAGCTCATGACCAATATACTAGAAGTAGTTAATTTTTTGTTGATGAAAAGTTTTATTAAAAAGTTTTCCATATGAGAAAACGTTCTGTAAAAAAATTAATTCTTTTAAATAAGTAAAGATTTAATTTTCATGAACATTTTCTGAATGTCTGTAAAAGTAAACATTACTTTTTAACTCTATGGATAGATAATTTATTTTGGGGAAGAAAAAAATTAGTAAAAGTAATTACCTGATATAATAATATTCCATAGCTTTTTCTTTTAGCTGGACTGGTTTCTTTTTATCTCATTTCACAGAAATCAGTAAAAGTAATTTATTTAATTTTTACCTCAAAATATTAGATTACAAGGGAATGAATCTATGGGAAATATACATTTCTTTGCCAAAATACCAATCCTCCACATGTTATTATTAAGATATTAATGCAGGAGGGTCCTTTTCTGGCTTTACCCCACATTTCACTTGGCTTTTGTCCCATTTTTCTTTCTGGAACACATTGTTAATATATCTCATTTCCAGCATGCCGCTTGGCAAGGATCTCACATGCACAGCATACGACAGATGTCCTTAATGATGCATGATCCTTCCAGACTCATTTCATTAAAGTTTTAATAACAGATCCTTGTAAACCTTAAATTATCCTTATGTGACCATCACACACTTACACACTTACAAGAATGCATATGCAATCACTTAAACATTTTCCAGTGCTCGTCTTCTCTTACCATTACACCTACATATGCATGTATGTCTCTGACCCTTGAAATTAGGCTTAAGCAAAGAGGTCACCATATGTAGTCTCTGGAAAGCACCAGAAAATATAAATCTAAAGCAGTAACTACAGTAATAATATTTGTTTACAAGTTCTAAGAATGTTTAAAATAGATGAATTTAAATTTGTCAATAAATTAACAAGATTTTTTTCTTGTGCATAGTTGTCTCTTGTAATCCAAAACTGGTATATAACCCTACTACAAAGTGGGGTTTCCAAAGTTCTGACAGGACTCTGTTAGTTATTCCTGGTAGTTACAGCTCAGTAAGGGATCCTAAGGTTCTGTGAAGTCATTGCCTTAATGTACATGCTAGCAAAAAAAGGTAGCATTATGTTGTGCATGATGAGAAGGGACAACAAAAGGGAGTGCCTCACTTTATCACTATAAAAAAGCTTTTTGGACTGGCTTCTTGGGTACTGTGTGCAAATTTGGTTATGCATCTCACAGGCAAAGAAATGGAGTAGAGTGGAATTTAGACGGTAAAGAGGAGTGCAGAAAACAAAGAGGGGGAAGTATCTCTTTACAAGAGAGAATGAATACCTGATATTCTTAAATTTGGAGAGAAGGCTGAGGGATTAAGATTTATAAAAACAAGGTAGATAGGAAGAATGAAGAATCTTAATTTGTCAAAACGCACAATGCCGAAACATACTGCATTTCATGAAACTTGCGAGAGAGCAGTTCAGAATAAACAGAAGAAAGAATGTTTTCCTCCCAGTTGGTAGAGAATTTCCAAAATTTATCACGACAAGAGGCTGTGGAGATATCAGCAAGATTATTAACACATCCCTGAACAAATGATAAAAGGATTAAGCAAGGTCATACCTTTTAGAATCCTTGATCTAACAATTGTTGATGCTGGGGTAGTTAAAAGAAGATGGACAAGGAAAGTGGCCAGACTTAAATGTTCCCCTGAATTAACATCTCCTTCTGCTACTTTCTAATCCATGAGACATGTGCTCACAGGCACAAAGGCGCAATACTGAAGTTAAAATTCAGTACAAAACGAAAACCTCTAGCAAATACTATTTTTTTTCTTTTTTTTTTTTCCTGAATGACCACTCAATGATGAATGGAACAACTGAAAGAAACTAAGGAAAAACACAGCAAATATCCAGAAATGTGAAAGATAATCGGAGGATTTTTAAATGTAGCTCGATCTGTAAGCAATCTATGTTAGCTAAAAGAAAAACATACAATCATAGAATCACTCAGGTTGGACAAGACCCTTGGGATCATCGAGTCCAACCACTAACCCTACTCTACAAAGCTCACCCCTAAACCATATCCCCCAACATCACATCTAAACAACCTTTAACCAAGTCCAGGGATGGTGATTCAACCACTTCCTGGGCACCTTATTCCAGTGTCTGATTACTCTAATGTCCAGTCTAAACCTATCCTGTTGCAGTTTGAAGCCATTCCCTCTTGTTCTATAGCTAATTACCTGTGAGAAGAGACCAGCACCAACCTCTCTACAATGTCCTTTCAGGTAGCTGTAGAGAGTGATGAGGTCTCCCATCAGCCTCCTCTTCTTAAAACTAAACAGCCCCAGCTCCTTCAATTGCTCTTCATTAAGATTTATTCTCCAGGCCCTTCACCAGCTTCATTGCCCTCCTCTGTACATGCTCCAGCACCTCAATATCTCTCTTGTACTGAGGTGCCCAAAACTGGAAAAAATACTCAAGGCGTGACCTCACCAGTGCTGAGTACAGGGGTACAATCACCTCCCTACTCCTGTTGGTCACACTACTTATACAGGTCAGGATGTCATTGGCCTTCTTCACCAACTGGGCACGCTGCTGGCTCATATTCAGCCGACTGTCAGTTAGAACCTCCAGGTCCCTTTCCTCTGTATAGCTTTCCAGTCACGCTTCCCCAAGCCTGTAGCATTGCATGGAGTTGTTGTGGTCCAAATGCAGGACCTTGGCACTTGGCCTCGTTGAAGCTCATACTGTTAGCAGTGGCCTATCGATCCAATCTATCCAAGTCTCTCTATATGATCTCCCTACATTCGTGCAGATCAGCACTCCCACCTAACTTGGTGTCATCTGCAAGCTTATTGATGATACTCTCTATGTCTGTATCAAGTTCATCAATAAAGATGTTAAACAGAAATGGTCCCAACACTGAGCCCTGAGGAACACCACTTGTGACCGACTGCCATCTGGATTTAACTCCATTGACCACCACGCTCTTGGCCCAGCCACCCAGCCAGTGCTTTATCCAGGAGATCATATGCTCATTCAAGCCATGAGCAGCCAGTTTTTCCAAGAGAATTCTGTGAGGGACAGTGTCAAAGGCTTTTAGAAACTCTAGCTAGACAATATCCACAACCTTGCCCTCGTCTAGTAGTTGGATCATCTTGTCATAGGGGATCAGCTTTTTCAGGAAGGATCTGCCTTTCATAAACCCATGCTGAGTGGGCCTGATCCCTCTGTTGTCCTCTGTATGGAATGTCAGGGCACTCGAGATGATCTGCTCCATGACCTTCCCTGGTACCAAGGTCAGACTGACAGGTCCATAGTTTCCTGGATCCTCCTTTCTGCTTTCCTTGTAGATGGGCATTACATTTGCTACCTTCCAGTCCATTGGGACCTCCCTAGTCAGCCAAGACTTCAGGTAAATAATGGAAAGTGGCTTGGGGAGCACATTTACTGACTCTTTCAGCACCCTTGGGTGTAACCCATCTGGCTCCATTAGACTCGTGTGCATCTAAGTGGCATAGCAGGTCACTGACCACTTCCTCTTTAATTGTGATGACCTCATTCTGCTTCTCCTCCCTGTGTCCAGGGAACATCTAGTTCCACTGTTTAAGACTGACGCAAAGTAGGCACTGAGCACCTCTTGCTTTGTCACTATGTTTCCCTCGTCATATAAATGATGGAGTTTTTCCCTAATCCTCCTTTTGTTGTTAATCAATTTATAGAAACATTTCTTATTATGCTTAATAGCTGTAGCTAGGTTGAGCTCTAGCTGTGCTTTGGCTCTCCCAACTTTTTCCCTGCATAGCTTCACTACATCTTCATAGTCTTCATGAGAGACCTGCCCCCTCTTCCAAACGTCATAAACTTTCCTTTTGTTCTTGAGGTCCAGCCAAAGGTCCCTATTGATCCAGCCTGGTCTCCTTCCCCAATGATTTGTTTTTCGGCACATGGGAACAGCCTGCTCCTGTGCCTTTAAGACTTCCCTCTTGAAGTATGTCCAGCTTTCCTGGACTCCTATATCCTTTCAGGGGCGCCTCCCAAGGGACTTTATCAATCAGTCTCGTGAACAGGTCAAAGTTTGCCCTCCAGAAGTTCAAGGTGGCAGTTTTACTAATCCCTCTCCTTGTTTCTTCAAAGGTTGAAAACTCAATCATCACATTATCACTGTGCACTAGACAGCCTCCAACCTTTACTTCCCCCACAAATTCTTCCCTGTTCACAAGAAGCAGGTTTAGGAGGGCACCTTCGCTGGTTGGTCCCCTCAGCAGTTGTGTCAGGAAATTACCTTGCACACACTCTAGGAACCTCTGGGACTGTTCTCTCTATGCTGTATTGTATTTCCAGCAGATATCTGGAAGTTAAAGTCCCCCACAAGCACAAGGGGCAGCGATTGTGAAATCTCTCTCAACTGCTTATAAAAAATTTCATCTACTTCTTCACCCTGGTTGAGTGGTCTGTAACAGATTGCCACCACGATATCTCTCTTGCTGGCTTACTCCTGACTCTTACCCATAAGGACTCAACCCTGTCATTACCTTCATGAATTTGTACGCTTTCATATGTCTCCCTAACACAGAGGGCCCCTCCACCACCTCTTCTTCATTCCCTATCCCTTCTGAAAAGTTGGTATCCATCGATTGCAGCACTCCAGTTGTGGGAGTCATGCCATCAGGTTTCTGTGATCATAGTTTTCCTGTTGCACAACAGCCTCCAGCTCCTCCTATTTATTGCCCATGCTGCATGCATTGGTGTATAAACATTTCAGGGAGGGAGCTGAGTACATAATTTTCAACCTTGAGGGGTGGTAAACCTTCTAGTCACCTAAGATGCCAACACACTGCCTCATAAGTGCTGGGCTACTTACACCCTGGGTTCTCACTGGCAAGGTCAGTTACATTCCCATCTCCTTTCAAAACCAGTTTAAAGCCTTGTCAATGAGCCCCACCAACTCATGTGCAAGGATTCCTTTCCCCTTATGGGAGAGGTGAACTCTACCTGTTGCCAGTAGACCCATTGCCGTGAAAAATTCCCCGTGGTCAAAAAAAACTCAAAGTTCTATTGGCGGCACCAACCTCTAAGCCATGTGTTAACCTCATAGGTTCTCTTTCCTTCAAAATCCCTCCCTGTCACTAGGGGGATTGAGAACATCACCTGTGATCCCAAGCTCTCAAAAAATCTCCCCAAAGCCTTGAAGAATTTTTTTTAATTGCTTTTGTCCTCCTGTGCATAACGTCATCACTCCCAATCTGCATAACCAGCAGTGGGTAATAGTCTGATGGCCACACCATATTGGAGAGTTTCTTAGAAATGTCCCTAACCCGTGCCTCAAGTAGGCAGCGGACCTCCTTGTGGGACAGATCTGGCCTGCGTATGTGACCCTCAGCTCCCCTGAGAAGGGAATCCTCTACTACTATCACTATTTTTTTCTTGAATGCAGTAGTCCTAAGTCATGGGACTGGCTGACATGCCCTGGGCAACTGTGTGGATGGATTTTCATCTCCAACCTCACTCACCCAGTCCTTGGTTTCTAGAGCCCCATACCTGTTGTGTATGGGCAACTGGGAAGATGGGGGAGGTCAGGAGGGGGCTCTTTTGCTTCTCCCACCTCTCCGGGAAGGGACCAGCCTCCATTCCCCTCAGAATCTTTAGTCAGCTTCCTTTTCCAGGCAGCAAGAGGACATGGGATCCCCCGCTTCTCGTGCAGCCTGTGCCTGCTGCCCCTCTCTCAGGGCTGGCAGAGCCTGGCTCCACCAGTCTCTCTCCCTTCCACGTTCCCTTATGGGTCCTTCGTCTTGCGACTTCTTCCTTCAGCTCAGCCACCAGGCTAAGCAAATCGTTCACCTGTTCACATCTAACACAGGTGTTGTCTCCGCCGCCCCCCGTTACACGTGCCAGGCTCCGGCACTCTCTGCAGCCAGGGGATTGCACATCCCCGTGTGTTTGTGTGGGGCCTCTGCCTGGTTGCCCACAGTTTTTTGGCCAGGTTGCCACCATAGCTGGATCTCTAAAAGCGACTGACCGTGAAGGCGGCCAGGACACGCCCGGATGACTCCCCTCGCTCTTTGACCGGTCTTGCTGAGTACTCAGGGATGGCAGATCCCTGTGCTTCCGGGCTGTTCAAAGAGCCCATGTTGGCTGCGGCACTGCCCGCGCCTCTCCCCGCCGCCCTCGCGAGAGCTGCCGGTTGCAGTGAGGCCTCGCTGGGGGCTATGGGTGTCCCTGCTTCAGGGAAACCCCCCATATCCCCTCATCAAACACTACGGTTCAGGCCGGCTCTGAGGCGGCTGTGTCACAGAGAAGTAAAAACCTTTAGTCAGACATCGCCAATGCAGCGAACAGTTTAGCGAAATGTAAACATAGAGCAAGCCTGCTAACGCTGCAAAGAGTATAGAACCTTTTGTCACAAGAGAACTCAGATAACAGGAACTGCTAGCGCACATATAGACATGAAATTTATTGTCTGTAAGGGGCCGATGGAAATTTCCTAGCTAAACACCTTCTAACAAGCAGCAGCAATGAACTATGTGACAGCTGCACTGTGACATGGGTCCGTACGCACATTGTGACGCTTTCTTTGAGTGGGACTGATCTCTGAGAAGGGAATGCAAGACTACTGTGATATAAACAGGCACAGGGTGCCTCAGACTGCAGACCTTGCTTGTCAGCAAGAACAGGGAGATACAGACTACAGTTCACCAAAAGAACATGGCGAAGAGGAGGACTACGAGCCTTCCTACAGAAGACCCGGACCCACAACCAGCAGACGGCACTGCGCATGCGGCAAAAGAAGGAGGTCTGGCATGTTTATCTTAGAACTAACCCAGCCTACACGCATGAATATGTATGCTTTGGTGTAATTAATATTTGTCTGCTTGTCAAAGCGTTGTGCAAGCTTTGAGGAGAGATCCTCTTGCACCCGGCACCATAATAAGGAAGACCTGGATCTTAAAGAGTTTTTAGATCTTAAAGAAGACCGGATCTTAGGAAGAAATTCTTCAGTGCAAGGGCAGCAAGACTTTGGGATAAATTGCCCAGAGATGCTGTGGCTGCCCCCTCCCCGGAGGGGTTCAAGGCCAAGCTGGACGGGGCCTTGAGTATCCTGATCTAGTTGAGAGGCATCCCTGCCCATGACAGGGAGATTGGACTAGATGATCTCTAAGGTCCCTTCCAGCCTAGGCCATTCTATGATTCTATGATGCTATGAATAGTCACCAAAACTACTGAGTCCTGATCTCAGCTTTTCATGGTATCAGCTACTCTCGACTCTCTCACCATCTGCTGGCAGCTGGGGCAGCCGCCGGGGTATGCACATGCTCTGGTTGCTCACCCTCTGCTCTGTTGGTCACTGCCCTCCCTGAGGCTTCTTATAGCTTGGAGTTGTTGCCTTCGCCTACGGCTCATCAGCAGCCCACCCACAAGCTGCTGGACCCTGACACAGGCAGGCTGCTTTCCCAGCTTCAAAAAAGCACCCCAGACCCCCTAAAAGAACTCCTTGCTGGCCCCTTTTGCCACAGTTCTCTTCCCCAGTGTGGACTTACCTGCGCTGGAGCTGGTCTCCTTGGCAAGCGGAGAGAATAGCCTGAAAAACTGAGAGTAACCCAGCTGCTTAAGAGTTGTCATCTAACATCGCTCTAGATGCACTAGACTATCTCAGATACTTCTAATGGGCTGACAGATACTGCCCAGTACATAACTGTGTCACCCTAGAATCACAGCTGAAGAGCATAAGGAATTAATGGCCCACGGATATTTAAAATGGTACAAGAGTCATATGTTTAGATACATCAGCCAGTTCTCTTTCATCTTTAATGGAGCACTAACCATAAATCTACAGTGCAAAAATTTGGAATATATGACATTACCTGTAAAGATGAAATATGCGAGTGATGTATTTTTAAAAAGAGAGAATGTAAAGAAATATGGAAGCCTTAGTGACTCTAATAGGCAGTAACTGTAGTAATGCTTGCAAAACCACTCACTCCAAGAATCGTACGTGACTACAAATTCCTTCAAAGTGGTTTTTGGTAATGCCTTAAAGTCTTCTGGTAATCTGTTTTACTCTACACATGCTAATAAGGAATACATTCTAGAAAGTTCTGGAATGTATTTTTTATTATGTTTAATATTATTTTGTCTGTTATATACTCATATATATAAATATATGTATTTATGTAGTCTAGCATAAATTGATCCAGTATGGAACTAAAGGAAATTCAAACACAGGAAATATAGCAAGAACTACATCAAAATTTTCAGTGGTAGAAATGCCAGCCAGGGTCTCTAGCTTCCTGGTTTTGAACACACCAGGATGTTTATTTGGAAAATTTTGGAGTTCAAATGAAACTTTTGAAGTCAAATTTAACAGAAGATAAGCACCAACTATTGGCTGAAAAGCAATCCAGTTTGGAAGACTCTAACCCTCTGATATATGTTGAAAAAACACTGTCACAGGATTGAAAGTATCAACTGAGTTCTTAGAACACATTCAAGATGACTTTTTTAACTGCAAAAATTACAAAAATTAGCTTACTTTTTTTTAGAGTAAATTCTGCATAATTATTTAAAATTTGAAGGTAGAGACTAAAGTAAACAAATGGGATTAAAAAGTACAGAACAAGTGATATTTCTAAAAAAGGCAATATTAAAAATTTTGAAGTGAAATATCCACATAAAAAGGAAAGGGAAGATTAGGAGGTCAGAAACCAATATATTTGAATGAAAAATTCTGTAATAATTTGAAAAGAAAAAGGCAATCATAGAAAAAGTAAAACCAGTAAATAACAAAATGCTCTTTGAAAGAACAATAAAAGTATATCAGGTGCAAATTCAGAAAACCAAAGGAGTTAAAACTTGCAGAGATTATTAACAGCAATAAAATGTTCTCTAAACACAGTACTAGTTGAAAAGAGATTAAGAGAAATACTGAGGTGTTCCTTTATGAGGTAGGCTACTGAACAAGACAGAAGATGTTTAAATGTTCAAAGAATTTCAAATTCAGCTGTAACAAAAAGAACATGAGCCAATATTAAAAAAAAAACCAAACTCCAAACAAGTAAAAGCAAAGGCATAAGGGAAATGAACACAGCAAATGGTAGCAGGATTCTTTCCTGGCAATGTGTCAATTAAATTTTATTTTCTACCTCAACAGGAAGAAATCCACTTAGCATATTCTCATAATTTCCCAGACAGTCAAAAGACATCCTATTCACTTAAGTTGTGTTCCTCCTTTCTTCCCAAGAATCTATGGAATTTACATTCAGAGAGTTTTGGTGCAACTAAGTCCTCTTATGTCACATATCCTTCTCTTTTACTGAGAATAGAGACCACTGATAAGAATTACTTTATCGTCACCCACTTGGAGCCCCATTTGATATCAGAGCACTTTCTGAAAAATAGCCAGAGGCTTGGAAAACTGAGATAGAAATTAGGGGCTTCAGGTACTATACTAAGGCTGTAGGAATCTAATGGACTGAACTTACAGCTGTGGTCACCAGGCTATGAAATCCTGCAAGCAAAAATCTTCCTCCTGAAGTAGAGGGATTAATGAGCAAGAAAAACCTTCTCATCTTGTAATTATGACACTTTAGAGCATATTGCAGAGCATGCTTTGGTGACTTAAATTAAATGTCTGGGAAACTTTCAGGCTAGGAGTCTTTTGTGGATCAAGTATTTTGGTAATGAGTATACTTCATGTCTGCAAATGTTCTGCAGAAAGGATTTGATATTAGAATTAACAAAATTAGAACAATTATCTGAAATCTGTGCCAGGAGATGGGGTTCAAGGAGGAAAGACAGCAGCAGTGGATGAAGATCAAGTCATGGATTAACTGAAAGTCCAAGGGGTTTAACAGTCTGCACCCAAGTCAGAGAGGGACAATGTTCTTACAAGAGCAACCTCTCTAATCTTTAAAATATTACAGAGATTGAAGGATATTTCTTAAAAATAGAACAAGGAAAATATCATAGTCAACTTCAAAAGAGGCCAGAAAGTCAATGTGAACCACTAAATGCCAACAAGTCTCACTTTCATCCCTGAAAAATCATATGAGTAACCTTGAAGTCTAGGAAATAGAAGGTGACTGGGAGCAGTCATAATGGTTTAACCAAGGGTATATTGTGCCTGACCAACTTGATTGCCTTCTGTAATAAAATGATTGGATATGTAGATGAAGAGAGAGCAGTGCATGTCTAATACCTTGACTTCATCTGTGTTTTTGATACTTTCTCCTGTAACATTTCTGTGGTTACATTAGGATATTACAGTGCTTAAGTGAACAATTAAATGAGCAAAAATATGTTTTGATGGCTGGAGCCAGACTGTAATGAGCTATACTCTATCAAGATGGTTCTAACGAGAGTCATGCCACCATAGTCTATCCCAGGTCCTGTTATGTTTAAAGTCTTCATTAGCAAACTAGAGGAGGTAAGGGAAAGCATGCTCATCAAGTTTTCGAAGGACATCAGACTGAGGTAATCAGTTGAGGGCAGGGCTGCCATTTACATGACCCGGAGAGGCTGGAGCAATGGAGTAGCTCTGTGGAAATGGCTGGGGGGTGGTGTGGGAACATCTCTCATGGTGTGCCCGGGTATCTCCGGGGCTATATGAACAAGGTCACAGCCCATAGATCAAGGGAAGGGATTGTCTCCCCTGTTACATCACATCTATTACAAATGCTAGAGAAAGTATTTACTAATAAAGAGATGGATGGATAGAAAAATTCTGTAAAGTCAGGAATCTGGTTATCATGTTCATAACTGAAAAGAATAGTTGTGGACACCTGTCACAATATATCTTTCAGCTAAGTATAGATAATTTCACCCCAGCTTCTCAAGGATTGAGAAAAGTAATTTGCAATAAAATTTGGTTGAAAACTTAAGAATAGTGTTTGCTGCTGTAGATAATAAAACATATGATTTATAAACAGTTACTGAAATGGAATAGAAATTTATTTTATTACAGAGCTGTAACAGTGAAAGGGTCTTTAAGAGGTCATGTAGTCTATTATCCCACTAAGAGGCAGATGAATTAAACTTAAAGTATTCCTGACAGATATTTGTGTAAGCTCTTCTTGAAAATCTTCTCTTCCACAGCCTCCATAAACCATTTACTCTGATGTTGTATTACAGTGTTTTTATTTAGGTGAACCTAGGTCTCCTTTGCTCCAATTTAAGACTACCACTTCTTTTCCTACCTCAAATTCTACAAGATGATTTTGAGCTATCGGTGTAACAAACCCTTTTAAAAAGCATCTCGCTTCTAGCAAGGAACAGAAAAGACAGTCTGGAATAAAACCCAACCGCTTTTATATTCATAATGCTCTAAAAAGTAAAGACCTCATATGGAAGGTAGATGTACCTACATTAATGAATTAAACAGGTTCAGAGAAATGCCAAAATAATTACGGTAATGGAAAACCAAACTTATGAAAAGAGGTTAAAATGCTTGACTTCTTTATATATAAGCCTCTGAAGCTAAATATTTGGGGCTGTGGAAGAAATGAGAAAGAGCTAATTAAATTGAAAGATAGTGCTGGTGCAAAGCAAACAGCTATAAACTGATTATAAATATATTTCCAAACAGAATAAGGCAAAATATTTACAATCATGAAGTAAATTTCCAGATAAGCCTATATGCAAGACTGTAGGGACAATTAATTTTAATTGCTTTAAGATAGTATTTGATAAAATACTAGCTGATAAAGTACCATCTGGGTTGCATGGAAAAAAAGCATGGACAGATCAAGAGAAATGATTGTCCACCTCTAATCTGCTCTCATGAGATCCCACCTTCAGTGTTGTGTTCAGCTCTGGGGATCCCAAAATAAGAAAGACATGGACTTACTGGAGCAGGCCCAGAGGAGAGCCACAAAAATGATCAGAGGGCTGGAACACTTTCCCTGTGAGGACAGGCTGAGAGAGCTGGAGTTGTTCAGCCTGGAGAAGGGAAGTCTCCAGGAAGACCTTACTGCAGCTGTTCAATACTTATGGGAGCCTTATAAGCAAGATGGGGATAGACTTTTTAGTAGGACCTGTTACATTAGAACAAGGGTTGATGTTTTTAAACTAAAAGATGGTAGATTTAGGCTAGATACAAGGAAGAAATTTTTTACAGTGAAGAAGTTAAAAGACTAGGACAGGTTACCCAGAGCAGTGGTAGCAGCCTCATCCCTGGAAACATTCAAGGTCAGATTGGATGGGGCTCTGAGCAATGGTGAACTAGTTAAAATTGTTCCTGCTCACTGTGAGGAGGTTGGACTAGATGACTTTTAAAGGTCCCTTCCAACTCAAACTATGATATGATTCTACGAAAAGTTGTGGAAGATATTCTGATGATCTTGGAATTATGAAGTTCAGATAAGCACTTTTTAATTCAATCCTGAATGCAGCCACAAGAAATATTTTTATCTTAATGAATGAATATGATCTGCACCAATCATTTTGTGTCACTTCTTTATTTTAAGCATTCCAGCAATCACCATAGGAAACAGAAGAAAAATTTTTGCAGATTCATTTCTGGGGTGCTTTTTGCCTTATGGCTAAGTGTAAGGATGCAATGTAACTTACAGTGCACTGATTCTCCAAAGGTTCTCCATTTGCTTGCAACATCTTTTGCTTCTAAATAATCAACACCAAATATGAAATCAAAGCAAGAAAGAACCTTCCTTACCCCAAGAACAAGTACAAGGTTAATTAGACAATTACTGAGGTCTTATGTGTTTGATCATAGAATTGTAGAATACCAGGTTGGAAGACCTCAACGATCATGTGATCCAACTTTTCTTGGAAAAAACCACAGAATAGACAGGAGGCCTAGAACCTGATTCAGCTGAATCTTAAAAGGGTTCAATGTTGGGGACTCTGCCACTTCCCTGGGGGGATTATTCCAGTGGCTGATTATTCTTGTGACAGGTTGCCAGTTTTGAAAAGGAGCTACCCACCACCACCCTCTGGGTGTGGCCTGTCAGCCCGTTCCCACCTACCACATCGACCACTTGTCTAGACTGTAACACATCAGTTTCTCTGGGAGGAGGCTGTGGGGAACTGTACTGAAAGCCTTGGAGAAATCTGGGTAGATAATACCCACTGCTCACCCTGCATCAACTGATCAACTGAGCAGACTACTTTTCCATAGAAGGTGATCAGGTTTGTCAAGCACCATTTGCCTTTGGCAAATCTGTGCTGGCTTTTGCCAGTCATGCTCTTCATATCTGACTTGTGACAGCCTCCAGGAGGATTTGTTCCAGAACTTTCTCAGGAACTGAATTAAAACTGATGGGCTTCTAATTTGCTGGGTCCTCCTTTAAACAGTTCTTGTAGAAGTGGATGACATTAGATTTCTTCCAGTCTTTTGGGACATTCCGTGATCTCTACAACTTCTCAAAGTTTACAGAGAGTGGCCTCTCATCAGTCAGCCTGCTCTCTTAACACCCTTGGGTGGATAAGGTCTGGGCCCATCAGTTTGTAGGGGTCAAGCTCCTGTAACAGTTCACATACCATCTCTTCCTTCGCTGACAATGAGTGTTTGTTTGCATCGACCTGGATTTTTGTTCCCAGTGCTGTGGAAGTAAGACACTTTTTGCCTAGACTTTGTTTTTAAACACAAGGCAACCATCTTTGTTGAATCATTGCAAGAACACCCAACTCTCGGAAATTAAGCTTTCTCACATCATATGGGAAACCCACAAAGGTTTCCAAGGTAACCTTTAGTGTTGGTAACATTAAGGGAGCTTGATGATCTGACGGAGAGAAAACCACGTGGAGTGTGAAACGGAGTGGAGATACTGTGGTCAAGCTTTCTGCATACAAGGAGACCTGGAGACACTGGGGTGCCAGTAAACTGCACATTTACTACTCTGGGCCAAGAGTCTGTCATCTTTTGATAAAATGCCATCCTTTGGGTGAACTATGCTCATTATAATCTCATTATAATACCAAAACACACCTCCATCCCAAAAGCTACCTACCTCCAAGATGTGACCACCCCTCACTGAGCTTGCGCCCTTAATTTTTATAGTCTATATCTTTAAAAGAAAAGCGAGGAAAATTTACACCAATCACAATAAAGATATGCATGACTAGAGTAACTCAAGCTCCACCTGAAAGGTAACAAATAATATAAAAAGACTCAAGAGAGGAGGGAGTGTTAGGGAAGATACCATCACAGTCAGGGAAGATACCACCACTGTCGGAGGAGATATCACCACGGACAACCTCTGACTTCTGGGATCAGTCAACAGACTGAGCCTCTCTTCCCCTGCATAGGGATAACTTTGGATAAGATTTGAACACTTGGTCTCACCAAATCCTTCCCTGAGATACTTAGAAAATCTCTGTAGAATCGCTTGTAATATAACGTATTTGTAACCAGGCTGTTACTATTTACACTTTTGCACGTGTTTTGCAGACAGACACTGTCACCGGCAATCAAAACAAATTTGTGTATCTGTTGCTTCAATAAACTATATTTAATTTTGATCTGGCCATGTGAGTCCCCGTTGACACTGGCACGCTGAGTCTGGCCATGTGAGTTCGTAAGGGAATGTCACCACTCTCATGAAGGCTGGCCGAGTGAGTCCAGGGCACTGCCAGATCGAAGACGCGTTGGCACACTGCGTTAGTAGTCTGCAATATTAACGCTGAATTGAGCATCACTCAGAACCTAAGCCTAGCTGCCCCCAGCCCCTCTGATATCTGAGAACAAGCTGGAACACAAGGGGGTTTATCTTCTGCCAGGCAGTTTTGCCTCTTTTGACACAATTGCCATGGACTCAACAGTACTGATAAAGAGAGAGATGAAGGAACCTTAGTTCCTTAGTTATTGGTGACTAATTCACCTCTTCTGTTTAACAGCTGGCCAATATTTTCCTTCTGTTTTTCTTGTTGTTTGTGTGCCTGAAGAGCCCTTTCTTGCTTTTTTGTCATCTCTAGCCAACTTCAGTTTGAGCCAAGCTTTTGCTTTTCTAACTGTGTCTCTGCACGCTCTGGCAATGCCCTCGTAGTTCTCAACAGATATCGATGTTCATAGCTGGTTTGGTTTGATTTCTTGCTCACCTGAATATATGATATTATCACAAGATAATTTATGTAATTAAATGATTTATCTCCTGTTAATGCAGAAACATAGGATGTCAACAGTGGTCTTGATCTCTTCTGATCTATATAATGTATTTAAAGTTGTTGCTTACAATGTATTTCTTAAATTTTCTATGGACTGGATGAAAACATCACTTTGTGATTTGTAGGATTGATTTTATGTCCATTCTGTGCTAATGTTTTTTATTTCACATTTTCCTGTGATTATGATTATTTAAGTCAATGAAAGTAGGGGGGAAAGGGGATGAAATTTGATTTCCCACTTATGATTTCAGATCTCAGTTTGACACAATCTCAGATTCTCAAAAAACTGTCTGGTTCATCTACATCAACTTAGTAACTTTCAAAAAAATCTTTTGTGTCACTGTTATCTCAACATAGGCATGCAACATTGTTCAATCGCTGAAATTTTCTACTTTAATGAAAAAGAATGGGTTGTTAATATATAATGACTTCATTCTCAATATCTGAATTGTCGTGATTAGTCAGCAGAAAAGATATGAATTTCTTTGACCCAAGGTCTAAAAACAAATAAAAGTAACCGATCTTCCGGCAGTACACTTTCAATAACTGCAATATAACTTAGCTAGTCTATGCTTTGATGCACATTTTTTAGCAACACCCAGTTGCTAATGATAGGGAACCTTGTGAGACATTTTACCAAACAAACAAACACATGAAAATAATTCATAGTTTTGTCAGAGATTGAAAAATTCATATTTGAAGTCTCTATTTTGTACATATAGTTGCCGGGTCAAATTTATTAAATTGGATGAGGTTAGTTTTGTTTGTTTGCTTGTTTTTAAGAACTCCAGTTGAGAACAAAACTGGAATATTCTTTCAAAGAGAATATGAATTTTGTATTTAGTGCATAAGTCCTTAGAAATTTGTTTTGTATTTTATATATAAAGCTTTGCACTGATCAATTCTTTTACATTATTCATTTAGAAATGGGAACACCTAGTTGATTTTAAAGGCTAAGCAGAAAACTTAAAGGATTCAATTTTATTATTTAACTAGAAAACAGGTCACCATATGATTTCATATACAAGCCCATATTATTTCAAAATATGCCATCGGAAGTTGATATTTATGTCCATTCTGTGCTAATGCACCAAGAACTGTAAATAACGTCCTGTAGAGAACTGTAAATAACGTCCTGTAGAGCTGAACCTTCACTCATGAGCTGACCACATGTCTAATATTTATGATTTTTTTCAATTGCCTTTGGTTGTCTGTGAATGTGGCTGAAATTGCCCAGGATATTTTTCTTTAATCAGGAAGAAATTGTATCTCATGCCTTGTGAATTACATATTGAAAATCCCATTCTTTAATTGCAAGGAATACTTGAGATTTTGAAATCTAGTATTAATGCCTACGTCCTTTATATTTGATAACAAACATCATTAAATATTTATATTATTGGCCTGTTAAATTAACAAATGCTGGAATGGAATAAAAATAACAAGTGCAGTAATTACGAGCATCTAATACTCCTCAGTAACTCTAAAATGATGAAACTATACCTGTTCTTGGTGGAAAGCAATCTGAGAGGATTACAAATAATTTCAAAACTATAATGAAGCATATTAGAAATAATAGTAAATAAAGCTTGTTTAAAAAAAATCAAAATTACTTTGATGAGGTTTTTTAAAATTTTAGCAGGGCCTGTTAAAACAGGATAAGGGGTGATGGTTTTAAACTAAAAGAGGATAGATCCAGACTAGATATAAAGAAGAATTTTTTTTACAATGAGGGTGGTGAAACACTGGAACAGGTAGCTCAGAGATGTGATGGAGGCCCCGTCCCTGGAAGCGTTCAAGGACAGGTTGGATGGCGCTCTGAGCAGCCTGATCCAGTTAAAGATGTCCCTGCTCACTGCAGGGGGATTGGATTAGATGACCTTTAAAGGTCTCTTCCAACCCAATCTATGGAATAATTCTATGTTAATTGTTTTCAGTAACAATAGCTGAAACAAAGTAGCAATGATTGGCAGATACCAAGGGGGCAAAAAGGTATTTTAACTGCCTTCAACATAGTAGGATTGACTTTGAACATACTAGCTAGTATTTTTTGTACCCTACTTGTTCTATAAAACACCCTCCTAGAAGATGATATATGTAATTCATATAGATATTAAGGTGACTTTTGATCTAAGATATAGTCAACAAAATTTCAGATACATGCACAGTTGCGTGCCATGAAAGATTTGCCATGAAAGCTTTCCTCAGTTCATTCCAGGACAAATTCCAGTAATATTCAGTCTCACAGACTATTGCTAAATATTTAGTTTACAATATATCGTGTAGAGACTATACCCATAATTCACTACAGCTCTTCTGCCCACACTATTTCATATCATCCTGTCTAAGAAAACATCTATCTATTGCTTTTAGATTTAATCTAAAACTGTAATTCAAACCACACCTAATTGCATAGGCAACAGTATTTAAATAAACTAGAGTCCTGATTAGCAAGTTGAAGACCTAAGATTTTCTGAGAGAATTAGTCCATCTCTGACAGTCATAAAGACACATATGAAATCAACCTCCAGTCTCCTTTTATCTTTTCCTTTGCTACCATATTGCAGTTTCATGCCTTTAGCTTCATAGTTCCATAAAGTATCTCTTCCAAAACATGCTGAGTGTTGGTCCAAAAGCATTAACTATTCAGCAGTGGTTAAGTGGTCCAAAAGTTTTAACATTTTAGTGGGGATTATGTATAGGCTAAGACCACCTCACCTCCGACCAGCGTAGGCTCCACACCATCTGTCATAATGGGTTTATCAGATACAATTCAAGTTTGTGCTTTTAGATTGCCATATAATAAACTGGTATAAATGATCATGAAGCAATGAGAATGACAGCATATCTTAGAAAGGAGGATGCTGGATCTTTCTATCTACTTTTCCCTCTTCTTTCCTCTTTGCTGTCCCCTTTCTTCTTTTCTCTCCACTTTCTCTTAGCCATTCTACTTCTCTCTAATACGCAATCCCTTCATTAGCTATTGGTTATTATTCATTGCTCAATAAATCTTCTACATTTTCTAATTGTTGGTGTAGTTGCACCTCTTATATTGTCTGCAGGAATCCAGAGCCTAAATTGAATAGAGCCCAGGGGTTGCCTTAGTCTGGACGTGACAATCAGATTAATGGTTTTCTAGACACCACTTATAATTTGACTACAGGCTGAGCTTAGTGGACTTAGCTTAGGTATGTAGTGCCTCTCAGTATGCGTTTAGATATTTGAGATACCTAGAAAGGACCGGCAGAGAGAGTATATGTGGAAAACCTGTGCTCCTCTGAAACTTATTACCAGGTCAAGTTCACACTCTCTAAGATATCATTGAAGACCACTAGAGATCTCCACTGACTATGATGAAGGATGAAGACATGTAGAAATCTGTACTGCAAACAGTGTATGGTACAGACATGATGGAAAGTCTATTTGAGCAAAAAATTAGATGTTATGAAAAACCTGATTTTTTAAGCTATTTGAGGAAGGGAAGTTGTTTAGTTCAAGTGTGGTTTTGCACTGCATCCTTCCAAAAACTTTTTCCTGGTTCTATTTCCCTGTTACACTCTATATGAGGCTCAGGGTGTCATTATATTTTAATATGGTTTTTAGTACTCTATTTAAAGAAAAAACAAGCATTTAGCTGAAATTAATAAAAAATAAAATTAAAGTTCTTAAGTATTGTAATAAATATTTTTCTACTTTTCTTGAATTATTCTTATCTGTAAATCTTTATCAAAATGTATTGAAGCTCAATAAATCATTTATTATTCCAAATTCTGCCCTCTAATACACACAGGACTCAAAAATTTATCTTATATTGTGGGAACTGCTGCATGAATTTCTGTTAACACCTATGGCACTGTCTTGCCATAAGCTAAAAATCACAGCCCCGTTTTCTAATACCTAAACTTTTTGCCAACAGTATAGCAAAATGATAATACATTTTTGTACAGGAACCTGGAAAATTTTCTGGATGATGAGATTTATTTCCTAAGAGATTTTGAGTTTACTAGAGCCATGTCACTGAGAAAGAGCATGGTTCTCAGAATTAAGGCAGTTCAGGTAACATGCCCCTGAATGGCAATTTTTCTAATGAGATCTACTATTCCAGCGCTGACAGCTGGTAAATTTGAAAGCTAGCAAGAACCAAAATAATTGAAATTATGTCAGAAGTCCTAGATCAGCTAAGAAGATCAGCAAAAGAACTGCAAGACTCTAGAGACAGGTGGGAGTCTTTATATACAGCTAGACCTCAAGAGAGCTAAATTCAAACTCCTGAAAGAAACCATCTAATTTCTGCACAAGTACTTGCACTGGAAAAAGAGGAGAAATGCTGTACTTCCCTCTCTCAATTTTCTTACTTAAACTGGAAGAATTAGAGTGTGTCTTCCAAAGTATTTATTCAGTGTCACTTTGGCTTTCTTCATTACTGACATACAAACTGACATACAAATAATAATGCAACTGGAACTTTAGTATAGAATTTTGAATGTCAGATATTTAATTTTTGCATATACTGTTTTCTCTGACAAAAAAATGTGCTTGGGTTTAGAGTATCAGTGTGTTTATTAAATCTTGTACCCAAATTTTTCAAAGACAAAAAAATGCAGGAAAAGCCCAATTCACAGGACATGTTATTTATAAATTAATAAGTTATCATTTGTTTCACACTTGTTAGCCATCATTTCCTCAGTCATTTTCTGCATATGCCCAGTGTTCCTCCAAGTTATTTATGGCACCCTGAAGAAAAGGTCAGAGAAGGAAAATCTGAGGTGTATGATGAGAAGTTACATTTGAAATCTGGCTTTACAATGAACTACAGGGTTTTTTTATGGTAGTACAAGGACAATTAATTTTTTAGTTAACAACTTTACAGTTATAGCTGAGAAACTTTCTTATTAGATTTCTCTTTCAAGTGCTTATAGCTTTGTGAAATGAAAGGTTTCTGGGCTAAACGTGCTATCAGTTCTTTTTCAGTTCTTTGATTCTCTTGGTAATAATTTACTATTATAAACACATTGGACTATTAATAAGTTGCGTGTCATCCTCCCAGTGCTTTTATTTCCCTTTCACATTTTTCCTAGATGACTGCAGTTATACATTTTAGGCAGCACCAAGCATCACATATTGAAATGTAAAAAGTACCAGTTAACTGACTGCTGTGTCTCTTAGCTAGCTAGTCTCTTACCAACTTACCCTGTCTCACCATCACTACTTTTATTTGCAGTTATTAACACCAATTAGTCATTAGGAGTCCTGTTGCTACCTATTAGTCACTGTTTTAGCAATGAGTTGCTCAAACACTAGCTCTCAGATCCATCTTAGACATCCAGTAATATCCTGCCTGGCCTCTACCTTCTGCTCCCAAAGGACATCAGTTTTCTATAGTTCCTGTGTCAAACTAGCTACACAGGTGTCTCAGATACCCTACCCTCAGATAGCACTGTCTATCTATGGTCTTCTGATTCCTGTATTTCATATCTAATCAAGCAAGCTATGTCCAGGTTGAGTAAGCCTGACTTTACCAGCTTCTAAGACTTGCCTCACAAAGCAAGTGCTCCAGCTCCCCACTATTTTGGTGGCCATCCTCTCAATTCACTTTAATTTGCAAATAATTTTCCTATACTGCGAAGACCAAAACTAGATACATCATTCCGCATATTGTCTCTGCTTAGTGGATGAGAATAATCATTTTCCTCAATGTTCCTCCTAATAGAATCCAGGTTGCTATTAACCTACATTGTTGAGAGAATGTACTATTCATTCATATTCAGTTTGTTGCTCATTACGACAGTCACACATTTTTCAGCAAACCTGCTCCCAAGTTAGTCCCCAGCCGAGCAACTGTAGAAGTTTATTACACCTCAGTTGCAGAAGTTGCTCTGTTGAATTTAAAAGGCTTCTGCAAGCCCGTTCCCTAAGCTGGCAGAGTTTCCTCTGAGTTGTGGCCCTGCCCTCAAGCAAATCAACTGTGCCTCTTAGTGCAGCATCATCTGCAAATTTGATGAGGGTGTCTACATTTTATAACCCACAAAAGTCCTTCATAAGGACGTCAGACAGAATAGATCAAAGTATTTCTGATTAACTTCATTTGCAACTGACCTCCAAGTAGAAGATGAACCATTAATCATTCCACCTGAACCAAACAATCCCATCAGTTTTTCATCCATCTAGTAAGCCACCTAGTTAGACCATGATAACCCAGCTTAGAAACAAAGGTGCTTTCACAGATCATGCTAACATCAAGGCAGGTGATATCCACTGCTCTCTTGTCATACACAATCACCTTTCAAGTTTCAAGTCTCTATCTGAAATCAAACCGCATCCATCATGTGTGTAGCAAGTTATGCCTTTACAGACTGTCAGAAAGTGATGAGAACCAGTTTGAAAAAGATACATTGTTTCACAGTGGTTATTATAAATGTTGGTATAATTTGTCCTTTTCAAAACTGATAAGTCCATCTATTTATATATCTGAGCTTTGAATCAGACTTCAGAACAAATGTACATACTCAAAAGTAACCTTAATACAGAATCACTTCTTCATAATGCAAATTGTCTAACCCTAGAGGTTCAAAACTGAATTTTAAGCAGGGGGCCAAATTAATCTTTAATGTACTTTCACTGATGTCAGTATGCATAACATCAACTATTAATTTGACCTAATTTATTAGGAAGACTTTGAGCAGATTGTAAATGCTACTGAGTTTGCACTTTGTATCAAAATGCATTATGTATGATCATGAAGCTGAGTGATTTTTATTTGTGGCCAAAGCCATTTGGTTAAAATCTACACATTCGTCTTTAAAAAAAAAAAAAAAAAAAAAAAAGAGAGAGAGATAATTAATTCATCATGAATCCATATAAGCAGAATGCTTAAATTACAGTTCAAACTGAAAACATACTTAAGTATCTGAATCTATTGGGGCCAATGATTATTTGGAATTTGCAGTGTCTAATATTTTTTTTCTTAAATTTACCATAAGATCCACAAGTAAAGAAATAGTACTTATCCAAAAGTAAAGAAATATTGCTAATCCACAAGTAAAGAAATAACGCTAATCTAAAAAAGTTAAAATTCTTCAAAATGCAAAGTGTTTTCACATACCTTCTCACAAATATGTTTAAATAGTAACTATTCCACTTGCAATTTTATTCATTAAGGTGTGCTGTAAAAAAGTCTTCTATAAAAATATTAAAAATATATTAAAAAAGAAAAAGAGTAAAAAATTGCAACATTCTATCTGCACAACTGAGTGAACATACAAACAAGTTTAAATAAAAAAAAAATGCTGACAAGTCTCAGAGAGTACTACAACAACTACGTTCAATTTTAGCTCCTTTCCAAAGATATTGACATGATGTTAGGCAAAAGCCTGAAGTATAAGACAGACAGATATGAAGTACTTTCTGTAGTACCACTGTAAACTCACTTCTCTTGTTTCACTGGTGCAAGTGACTATAGCTAACACTTCCTTCTCTGTCGTTAGCCAAAAAAGATTACGGCACTGATCCTCTACTGCTAAAGATTTTTGTACTTCAATTAAGACCAACCTTGAGTTTCCCTAATTTGCAGAAGTAGTTAATTTTTGTCTTATATTTATTATTCTTTCAAACACTTTGAAATAGAAACTGCAAACACTTTGATTATTGGCCTAATAGATTTTCTAGTTTTGTTGCTGCTTCAGAACATAACACTGTGTCTTTAGCTAGATGGTATTTTGCAGTTATTTCTGGGAGGTGCTCTTTCATCACTTTCTTCCAAGAAGAAAACTAATTAGTTAATTAATTAATGGAGTAGGTCTCTCTATCTGTTGGACTAATTCACCATTATTTCAATTTCATATTAAAGTCAAGAAAAACAAAAGCACAATATAGCAACGACCTTGGACCTTGAGCAGAAATGTAAACTTAGCATCTTCACACTGTTATGAGCAGGCTAGAACCAATGACTCAGACTCAGACACTAACTTGTCTTGCATTTAAACTGTCAGACTGGCTCTCCTAGTTCGGCTTTCAAAACCCACTGCTCCCTCTGGGACAGCAGAGTGCCAGTGTAAAGCTAAAACTCCTTGTACTTTCAGGGTGGATTCACCTCAGGCTACTTGATTTCAGCTTCCTCCTGCCTGGGGCCTCTAATCTCAGGCTGCTTTTCTTTCAATATTTCTCCAGTTTCTTGCTTCATGGTGATAAAAATATCGTGTCAGTCCTGATTTGTCACTTCACAAGCTGCCTAATAACGACTAAAGCACCGAAACCCCCTGAAGTCTCCACAGAATTACAAGACAGAAAATACTTGAAAATTAGCAATAATGTCCACATTTGCCTAGGAAAATGCAGCAAAAACTAACAGTTTGTTGAATGATAGGATAGGCTTTCTAACATTTTGTTTTCCTCACCGTCGCTGCCTCTGAACACAGCTGGTTCTACACCTGAACCTTTGAATTCCATTTAGCAATCTGGTATCACAACAATTAGTTCAAAAGCAGCAGTTGGCAAATGCTAGTTTCTCAGCAGCAATAAAATATCATTTATTGGTTACTACTACACAGTTAGAAATGTTCATTGGGATTTTACAACATGTCTGTAATTTCCTGCTTTCCTGTAGGGAATTAACACTAAAAGAAAACTTTTACATGGAATATCAGTAGGTGTATTTTTATTTTGTGTTATGCCCTAGTAGAGGAAATCAAATGATTGCTACATTGATAATGTCTAATAAGTTTGCAGTTCTGAGCTAGCTTAGACCTGTTTTTCCATGTAGTATTTCATTAAGTATGGCTCCTATATCCAGACAGTTTAGTGTAATTACTACTAGTAGTATTTCAAAAAATAACAGCTAACTTAATTTGAAGAAAGGTCTTGTACCCTTTATCCTAATTTCAGTGAAACATTAGGATTTTCTCCTTACAGCTCTGATGAAACCTGATTTGACTGATCTTTTTAAAGTGCTGGACTTTTTTACCTCTTCAAAATTTAAAATCTTTACACGGTTCATTCTCGTTTTATATACACAATTTAGTTTGTTTGCTTGTTTTGGTAGTTGTTTTTTTAATCTGAAATAAAGAGAGACCTTTACAGCCATTTGACTATATTTCAGATGCTGGCATTTCTGTGGAATGTTGACAGTCTTTTGTGTATTTACACATAAGTCAAGTCCAGTGTGATCCTCAATCCTATTTGTAACTATCTTTCATGTCGGAGTTGTACTATTTCAGGTTGTTAGAAACAGCCTCTTGAAGAAACTATAAATTATATACATACGGTAGTGATGCTCATGTTTGCCTCAGCATACACACCAAAATGTTAATTCCTATTTTAAAGTAGACCATACCAAAATTCCTAATCGCAGAGAACGTACTATGATCTTGCCAAGTTGTTCTGGTTATCTTCGTTGTTAAGATGGAGAATAGAGGAATCCTGTTTTGAAACTGTATGGCTTTAGTATAACATACCTTGGTTTACATTCCAGTCTCATAGGTTAAAAGCTCCTGTCCCCACTTCTATCTATTTTTCTCTCTAAAGATTGGAAAATTCTGAACCACTGACTACAGCATCTTGTCTCTTCTGAACACAGGCAACTTTTGCCTACAGCAAATGGTGTTTCCACATTGGTTGACTTAATTCAGTTCAAGGACTGCAGCATGCTTTAGGCTTACATGTCTTTGGTCACAACAGCAAGTAACATGCAATCATGCTTTTAGAATTCAAGTCTCAAGCACGTGTCACTTCCAATTGCTTCTTTAATTGATGTGCTATCATAAATTGTCTATATGATATCTCACAGGTAACCTTTCTGTAATGTCACACCAGTACAGTATTTTCGTACACAAAATGTACAACTTGTGTTTGACAGATTGTTCTACTGATTAAAAGTACTGAATCCGAAAACATTATGGTCACTCTCAAACCCTGTAGTTATAAACTTAGACTACCATTCTGAATGTACCTGGGAAAAGTGGCTTATTCTGATTAAAATTACTTATTTTGATGAGAAGATATGATCTTGCACATAAATTGCCAAAAT
>NW_009734409.1:0-19602 GCF_000703405.1 Apaloderma vittatum | reverse complement strand
TTCCCTACAGAAATTAAATTGTTCAAGAAAAAAACACACTATTTTTCTCTTCTTAAGCATGCCATGACAGTAGTCACTGGATACAAATATGTGGGATCAAATTTAAAATACATGTTAACAGCCAATGCTATTGAACATATAAAGTTGCATGACTTCTTTTTTGTCAGAATTAGGGACAGAAGTCACTGTTTCAAAGAAAAGAAAAAGAAGGAACAGCAACGGCAGATTAACACCACATCATTGGAGTAAAACATGGAAATCTAGACTCTACCAGCCTTTTTATTACAATGCCATCTAAACTGGCAATGAACATTTTTGAAACTATACATCAGAGAAAAAAAATTCCTAGTACTGAATCAGATTTTTTTAGTAAAGAAGGGTGGTAAAATCATACTGAAAGTTAAATAGTATTTGCTGAATATTTTTATCTCTGGTCTTAACAGTTTACTCAGAGCTTTCGATTTATAACAAATTTTCCACTTCTGCAGTAGATCAGCATGGACACTGAGAAAAAATCAGCTTTCAAAATATGCTAAATTAAACTAGTAGCTCTTCATTGTTTTAAAAGAATGAGTTGAAAGTTAGTCTTAGAAATAAGTGACAGTTGACAGAAGAGAGTGAAGAGTACTCCACAAGTCCCAGAGAACAGACACTGTAAGAATGACAAACTCAGGCAACTTGGCACGGATGTTGAGAAAAGTCATAGGAAGGATGATGTGGTCTACACACTTCTCTGGAATTAAACATGAGAAGCATTATTAATGTAAACTCTATGAAAACATGGAGAAACAACCCGGCCAAACACACTTGATGTTCTTATTTAAGAAGATCATGCATTTGATTGACAATGTTATATATCATTCAAAGAGCATGTCTATTATATGTGTAAGGTATTTTGTCTAAGAGTTAATTTAGGTATGCTATTAAAAAGAAGGTCAGACTAGATTATCAGAAAAAATGTTAAAAAACAGTTTTATACCATTGAAAGGAAGTATGTCAATTCAATGTCACTATTGCCAGTGTTTTTACTTCTTTAAAAAAATAAAATAAATGCTCATGGTTTTATTTTGTAGATAAAAACCATAGTACATTCCTACAAATCTTACCCTGCTGATGTTTATTCTTAAACTGCCCCGTCTATGCTGAACACCGATTTTGCTAATATTCTTGCAACAATAACCATACTGTTTTCAGTTCTTCATAGATTTGTAAATCTTAAATATCTGAGACAGAAGTTTCAGTAGCAAAATTTCTAATTGTACAGTACTCAAAATTTGCCTAATAATTCTTTTGTCCTATAGATCTTTCATTGGGTGTTACTTCATTATTAGTATTTGTACTGTGGTGGCCTTCATACAGTATACTGACTACTTCAAATAGATGTAGATGGTGCATAACCCAGGGAAAGTTTGGGAGCAATTTTTGGTTTTTTTGAAACAATTTTTGTTTCACATACTTAGTTATCATTTTAGGAAATGTGGCAATTTTTCAGTCTTCTATCTGAAAAATATTGTATCTCTTGAGTCTATAGAGTGAAAAAAACAGTGAAAATGAAAAAATTGCCAATTCCTATCCCAGCATGGGAACTCAACCCTTGAAGGAGTTTAATTTGAGAAAGGATGACCTTTAGTAGTCTGGAATAACTGTGATCTATAATTTTAGCTACCTTTTCTCTGAAAATTATACAAATAGAGAACAGTGTACTCATTCCGAAGTCTTAGTATGTACTAGATGCTATTACCTACTATCTATGAAGCTAAAATTGGCAGCAGCAACTAGCATTTTTGTGCATGTTTCAGAAAGTCACAATATTGACTTTTTTTTTGGAAGTAACTTGTTCTTGAAATAGATAGAACGTGCATTATAATGACTTATGAAACTGATTTTCCTGAGCAAACGTAAGGTTTCTGTTTCTGCTGGGATTTTACTTTTAGTAAAACTAGGTGATATTTAGTTGAACTTATATTTCCAGTATAATATATATGTTGTTCACTACTCATTGTATACCATTTCTAAAAACAATTTTGAAAGATTATAAATAATATTGGTTGCCATAAGATTCAGTGCAGCAGACCACCACACAGTCCTGTTTAAAAGGACTATTAGTAGTAAAAAAGAGACTTTATATATATCCTGTTTTCTTAAATGCCATGTTATGCATCAAAAGCATGGTATGGTCAGAAGGAGAAAATAAGCTCCCTGTAGTAAATTCTAACAATGAAAAGAACTTAAATTATAAGTTAACATCTGTAGGCTCCCAGAGTTCCGTAATAACACTCTCTGATACTGCTGAGTGGTAGCCATAATATTAAGAGAAGTTATTGGGAATAGAAAACCTTGTGCCAAAGTATTTCAGCTTGCAGAATGTGTCTAAACTGTTAAAATTGCTTTGAAATAAATTGGAAACATATTCCTCTGTGTCATTTCAATGATAGAAAGACCTACTGAAAGGCAGTAACACATCCACTATCTGGATGAGATTAATATTGGAAATGGATCTACAACAAAATATTAGACTCAAATATTCAACCTCAGAGCTGACCAGAAGATGAACCGGTAAAAGTTCTAAATTGTTTTTCTAACTTCTCATGCAAAAACGTGCTGAGACAAATCAATATCTTTTATAAAAATCTCTGATGTAAAACCATGACTAGTTTCTCTTTGGGATTCAAGATCATAGTTATATGTCTTGGATACACTTCTAATTGCAGGTTTAAATGTTTAAAAAGAATACTTTTGCATCATTTTAAGGTTTTACAGAAACCTTTAACCCTGATTATGTAAAGCTTCCAGTTTCTTCTATTTCTATTAGGGAAAAATACATAGTGAAATATTAGGTCTTGATGTATTCCCACTCCTAATGTGCTGTAGCACGCTGTATTGCACAAACTGTGCTAAGACTGACCTTTTGCATTAATCCATAACACTTCCTAATAGAGTAACATGCAAAGTGTTCTGTTTGCCTGGAAATCACCCTGGAAATCTGAGGCTGCGCAACTTCAGAAGTAGACCAAGTTTGAAATACCCACTGCCTATTCTTACCAGCCAGTTCAGAAAGTATCTATATTTTAACATTATATACAGCTAAAACTCTTTGAAGCCCAAGTTGTTAAAACACAGAAAAATGGTATGAAAATATGTGTGGCAGATTATACAATAGAATTAAACAAGGCTTGAATACTTCCTTCTGGGTGGAGCTGATACACATTTCCTGAAAAAAAAAATCTCTTTATGATTTAATATAGCCACTAGTAAGTAAAATAATTAAGGCTTCTATAACACAACTGGTTTTTGACTATGTAACAATAAAATTCCCAAACACTTAGCATTAAATCCATGAATGCTGACTGAGCTTCAGTATTGCACCTTTTAGATGCTCTCCAGCAGTGGAAACTCAAACTCGAATTTAGCTAACCATGTTATAAACCAAATTAAAATTTGCAGTGAAAAAGCTGGGATACTTGAGCTTCATGTACTTGTGAATGCATGCAGGTATTTAATAGTAATTCTGCCTGTGCTGTCCAGCCTAGCTGCCCATAAGTGAGTGCAGAAGGCAGTGACAGGATGTGACAGGGGTCACAATTACCAGAGCCAACTGGCAACTGCTCCTCAACATACCTGAAGCTACAGCGTGATGCTGGTACATCTCTTTGACCAGAGTCGGTTTGTATATCAAAGCAAGGGTGAAACATAGACCTGTCAATGCCAGCTGGTCGGCAAACAGCCTAAGGGTGGGATACATTCTGTGAAGCCTACCTAACTGACTGACTTCAGCAGAAAATGCCAAGAGCTCAGGTCTCACCCTTACAACGAAATACAGACCATAGTTCCAAATTTATCATAAATATTTCTGCTAAACAGTATTGGTTTGATAGCTGCATAGCTTAGTTTTCAATTAGCTTGATGGAATTTGTAATCATCCTGCCTAAGTGATTAATTATGTCATATTTCATTTTTGTTTATTATGGTTCATACCATTTGTAAAAAGCACATTTAAGTAATCTTTTCTGTCAGTAATGAATTGGGGACAGACTCAGGGAGAGCACCCAAGAGAATCAGCAGTTCCACCTGAGAGGCTAGGCATTACTTTTTATTCAGCCTTCTAGTTCTCACATTCATCAGCCTGTAGCACTGTCAGCCATTAAAATTTGCATTTCCAATGTTAGACAAAGAAGCAAATGGAAGCAAAACAGCAAATATAAAAGACTAGATTTCAAAAATTATTTCTCTGTTGCACGGCTATCATTTTGTGTGAAGGACTGTTATCTTGCTGACATTTTAGGCCATATGAATTTCTTGAATTACACGCATGGCTACTACACATAACACTTGAGATACTTTGCAGGGTGGGACCTATAACATACCATCTGTGTAACAGCAAGGGAAGAAATTACACAGTGATTAGTAGATTCTGAGCAAAACTGTTTAAAAACATAACTGTCTTTGGTTTACTCTGATAAAATAGAGAAAATTAGATGGTTTCTGTTTTCCAGATTTGGAGGTGTTTATTTAAAAAAAAAATAGTATTGTGGAAAACCTTAGAGCACACTGAAGTCCAAATCTCTATAATTTTAAGAGTATCAGGGGGTTATGGGAAAGTTTAATAAGTTTTTTTTCTAATTGCATTAAGAACTTGTCATGGTTGCCTACAGAAGCCATCCAGTATTTTTTGTGAAGTACAACAATTGTCAGGCAAAGGCAAATGAATGGCAACATTAATATTCTTGACATGCTCCAATATTGTGATGATGAATGCCACAAAGGAGCCTATAAATAAAAAAAATAATGAAGCAATAACGTAAATGGAGGTCATGGGTGTTCTTTCTCCCTCCTTCACTGTTATTAGTGAAGCACTTAAGCATGTCCGTAGCTTTAGGTATGTGAATAGTCCCATCAAAGTTAATAGTACTATTCACATGTTTAAAATTAAACATTTGCATAAGTGCTTTGCAGACTTAAAGGCTCTAAGTGAAATGATTTACCAAAACTGAACTCGTCTTGGTTCTAAGAACAGGAGCAGTGACATGAAAATAAGTTTCCAAGCCCTATTTTATCTGCCATTCTGACCTGCCATCTAGAAAAGCACTGATGACAGGTGAAATAATCAGTCAGAGGTCACGCTGGAAGTCTGCTGCTGTAATCACGAAATAGCTCTTTTTCTTGTCCTCTAGAAACTCACTGACTACAGAAAGTTCTCCTCTTGAGGAAAAGTGCTGAGAAGGATGAACCGTAGACCAGCAGCCTTTTTACCTTAGAATGGTGGTAGGTAGTTTTCACTGTGTGTCGGGCAAGATCTAAAATGTTGTGATTCAGGAAGCAGCCACAGACAGGTTTCTGCCTATTTGGTGCCCCATTGGCACCTCTCTGTGCCCCTCAGAATAAACACTTACATCAAGAGCTTGTTTTTGTGGTAGATTTCCATCATTATGGTATTTATTTGATCGAGAGGTGTAGGTAGCTGCTAGGGTATTACGGATGAGACATATGTATTACTTATGTGAGTACCTAAGCATCTCAGTTAAATGTGGAGGTCTAAGGAAATTAAAGCCTATTGAGCAAAGATAGAACTGGCAAATTCCTCCCCTGTGTACCTCTTCTGGTACCAGTCTTTCTCTGAGCTGTTTCTTTGTTTGAGCTGTTTCAGTTCTTGAAAAGTTGACTGAAATAAGAACTCTTTTTTCTGGCGTTATTTCAGGAATTTTTTTTCCAATCCAACACATCAAAGATGGGTTTAGTTTTGGCAGAATCTAAAAGTCTGTACGTTGTACACATCCTCTGTGCAATTCCTTAAATAAAGTGTTTGTCTTGCAACATAATTATCATGTTTGAGCACTGTAACAAACATTTACCAGTTTAAAAACACATATTACTCAAACTAACTGCTAAGAAACCAAATGAAATGTTGTTATTACCCATTATTCTCACTGCTGCAATACCCTGAATGTTCAAAAGGTTTCCTCCTCAAAGTATGAGAGACCTACTTGTGCTTATTCTTTCACACCACTCAAGTAAATCAGAATTTTTGGAAAACAGATAGATGAGATTTGCAGATTTGTTCAAACGTTGGGCTAGTTACCTGTAATAACATGAAAGTGCTGATCAACAGACCTTTAATGGGTGATGAATTACAGAGCTCTTATGCCTGCAGTTGCTGTTCACGCCTGACCTAACAATATACTACAAAATTCTATAAATATAATTTAGCACCTAAGCTACTCTTAATATGAGCACTTTTAAAAGTTAACTTGAATTGATTTATTTAAGAAAGTAATATTAAGGGAAAATACACATATGCAGATAAATTATTTAGATCAAATCTGGCTTCCATTGACCCAATCAGAAGATTATGTAACTTTGGAGAAAAAAAAAAGAGGGTAGCTCAAGCTGCAGATTTTAACTCACTTCTGGTTTTTTCATGGAAGACTGTCATAGTGCCAATCAGAATGCAGCTTTTTAACTTTTCATGTTCCTCTTATCCCAAACAATTTTAGGGTACAAACACTCCCTCCTCTTATTATATAAAAATGTCTTATCCAATATGGTTTGATATCCCATGTCTCACATCCCACCCTAGAATCTATATATATATGTAGAACACACTACAGTTTCAGATTTTATCATAGGACCATTATATCATGGGCTCCAAAAAAAAAAAAAACAACCACTTTTCACACATTGAGAGAACAGCTGGCAGCTGGTGTTTTTAAGCTGGTGATGTATGTACTTACCCTCTTCAATATATCTCTGTGAATTAGTTCAATTTCAAACTACACTGAAGGCCAAGAAAAATATTGAAGAGGAAGATATTCACTAGGACTCTCTTAAGTCAGCAAAGTCCATTGGGGTATTTGACTTGAACTAGCTGAGGCACCAGCCTATAATTTTTGAGATTCATGCTTTAGTTGTTCTAGAACTGTAAGCTTTGCAAACTATAGTGAAAAATTATTATATTGCATATAGTTTATGCAAAGACAAGAAACCGCAAGAAAATTCTGTTACTTTTGATCATATGTGTTATTTAATCAGTACTTTTCAATTACAATTCAAGAATTTTATGGGAGCTTAAATTTCCAGGTGTGACTTTCCAGCTGGGTAGGAAAAAGAAAGGGAAAAGCATGATTTCTCTTATTTCTTTTCTAATACTATATGAAATATGGGGACCAGTAACTAAAAGAACTTCTGAAATATCAACTTTTCTGAGCAGTTGAATAAAAATATTGTTTATTATACTAAATCCAAAAACTGCCTGCAATTTAAAACTCAAAAACATTTCTAAACAATTCAGTATGCCCTTTTGGAAAAAAGGCATCATCCAGACTACACTGTTCTGTGTCTTCTGCTTCACTAACTGGCATTCTACTATACTAAGGTTTTTTTCTGCTCTTTCATTTAATGTATTTTATATGAGGTAATACTTAGGCAAGGGGAAAGGAAGAGCCATGACACAATATAAGGTTATCCTATCACTTATCTCTGCTATTCTTTTACTCTCATCTTCACCCAATATTAAGTCCCTAAATGCCAAGTATGAACAAATGGTAGAATTAAAAAAAATTACATGTGAAGAAAAATCTAATGGGCATTACAAGGCAAAAAAAAAAAGAAAAAGGTATGCATATATATATGTATATACACAGCTGTTCCAGAGTATTTCTTTTCAATTTTAACTTTCTAATTTTTTCTTCATTTGACTTCTGAAATTTTTGAGTTTGGTTTGTTATTCTCACAATGTGTCTTAGTTACATATAAAATTGAAAGAAAATGTAATTTTTGTTGTATTTGTGAATTTTTATTTAATATGTAGTTTTAAAATTTCATTTTAAATTAACATTCAGTTATTAAATGTATTTTATGTATTTTGGGCATAAGTCAAGAGAAAATTGAAATCTAACTGGCAATATTTTCAGCGAAATACATTTATTCTCAATTATATGACAAGGTTCACTAAAGCTAAAAAAAAAAGTCAGCCTACCAGGCCCTAAAAATATCCCTGAAGCTATCCTTCACTCAGATTTAATAAATCTATTTTATTTTAAAAAAAGCAAAGGGAAGTTATATTTTAAGTATTTTTCCTTCATTTTAGTTGGAATTTTAGCCAGTCCTTTACACTGGAAATTAGAAGAGATGAAAGCATAATCTCTCGATTATCATCAATATGTCAGTCATTTAATCTGGCAGCTAGTTCTCTTTTTTTGAAATTCTCTTTTAAAGATGTTGACACTGATGTTCTTCAGACAATTTTAATGAGGAAGAATTCAACATACTATGAGATACTAAGTTTCAACCTTTTCTTTTCAGGAATCTGTACTGCCTGACATTAACGTGAAAATATATTTTCCTCAACTTCTCCCATCCTCAGATTTGACCACAGATATATAGATGAATGATGGCAGATTTTGTTTTCTGAGAACAAGTAGAAAAGGTGGAAATATTTAAACAAATTTTAATACTTGCAATATAAGCAATCAGACAATCCTAAATATCTATGGTATGTAGTGACAAAAGTAACCATGTTTCTGAAGAAATCGTATAAAATTCCTAGTTTGCTTCTTTTGATCATTAAACTAACCCAACTGTAAGCAGGGAAATACCAGATGTGATTGATATACCTTAACTTAAGGAGCAGCTAACTTACAGGATATTTTTTGTAATCATTCTGAACTAAAACAAATATAAACCAAATGCACAACTGCTTGAATATTTCACACTCACTGCTTTGTTACCTAAGTGGACAAGTAACTAAAGTGAGCTCTCCAAAGAGTCAGAATAATTCAGTATTTTCTGTAATGACTTTGACTATGGAGAGCTGAATATAATTACAAAATGTTACCCCAGTAAATGGTAAATACATCACAAGCTGTATTTGAAGGCACTACCTACTGTGGTTTTATTGGGGGGGGAAAGAAAGAAAAGAAGAGACAAATCTAATGCAAAAGAAAGAAAAGACTGTTATGTCATCTGATATGTTGCTAGTGAAGCTTCAAAAAAAATACTGCATTTATTTATGGCCATCACATTTCAAGATTTTGCACAAGCAAGGTAATGTCTAGTCATAGTTGACAAAAAAGAGCTAAGAAACTGAAAGAACTGATCTTGTTAAGTTTAAACATGCAAAAATTAAAGAACAGTGACAGGATAATAGTTTTCCACTAACTAAATAATATACAGAGACTGAACTGTGAAAGATTTTTTTTCCATGATCATGGAGGCTGTACTAGAAGAAAATATCCTTTTTTTTCCTTTCTAAGAAAAATTAAGAACACATATTAGAAAAATATAAGGCTTTTTAGACTGTTCCAGATATTAATAAATGTGATACCTTCATAAAAGAGTATGAAAAGAGATTAGATAAATATCTTCCAGAAAGGTCTAAGTGTGCTTGATACAAGTTCAGTACACAGACATGGCTAAATTATGTGTAACATTTTTCAGCTTTTTTCAGCTCTAATTTTCATGATCTGATAACCCAGCAATTATCTACATTATCAAAAAAATCTGGGATATTAATGATGCCAGTCAAAATTGGCCAGTTTTCAGGTTCATATGGCCTGCTTGAATTTTGCTCAACTTTAATTGATGGCATTTTCAGTGCTTATGATATTTTAACGCATCAGCTGAAATGGTTCTGTCTTTCAGATAAAGTCTGGGAGATTTTTTTTTCTAAACTGTCTGCAGAGGTTTAGAGTCCCCCTTCATTTATAGGAAAGGAAACATAGGTAATGAAGACTGCTATGAATTTTTATCAGTTTCAGCTCATTGTTATTCAACAATGAAACTAGTTTAGGTCCTGGTATCTACACTGAGAAGATGGAATCTGTTTTTCCTGTGCCTTAGATATCTTCCCTCACACCTTTTCTTCTTCTTAACACGTGCTCACCGCTTTTCCTCCCTCTCCTAGGCAGTACAGTGAAAGAAGCCATCACCAAAACAAAAGCAGACAGAAAAGGGGCCACACTTGGAATACACTTGGGGACAGTATCTTTCTTAGCAGCTGAGAACCGCAGCTGGGAAGGAGGCCATGGTAGAAGAAGCTCTCCAGTCCAACTCTGGGCTTCCTCATACAAAGAGAGATGTGGACATACTGGGTAGAATCCAACAAAGGGCCACAGATCTGACGAAGGGATTGAAGCATCTCTCATACAAGGAAAGGCTGACACAGCTTGGACTGTTGAGCCTGAAGAAGAGAAAGCTCAGAGATCTCATCGGCATCTATAAGTGCCTGAAGGAAGGGTATAAAAGAGATGGAGTCAGGCTCTTTGTTGGTGCCCAGTGACAGGGCCAGAGGCAATGGGCACACACGGAAGCACAGGAGACTCTGCCTGAGCATTAGGAAACGTTCTTTTACCAAGAGTATGAGTAAGCATCGGTGCAGGTTGCCCAGGGAGGTTGTGGAGATGCCCATTCAAAGGACATCTAGACACGGTCCTGAGCAACTGGCTGTAGATAGGCATGCTTGAACAAAGGGGTTGGACCAGATGATTTCCAGAAATCCCTTCCAACCTCAACCACCTTGTGATTCTGTGCCAGGGAAGAAAACCCAGCTGAGCCCTGGCAGCTAGCTCATGCCTCATTGCTAGGAGCCTCCCTCCCCCTTGTGACCTTTGGAGGGAGAGGGGGAGGGAAAAAGGAAATGAGCATGCTGCAGATGTAACCCGTGTGGTTTTCATGTGAGTTCAACTACAACTGGTTTTGTTTTGTTGTTTTTGTCACTTGTTAGAAAGGAAACATAAAATTTCTGCAAAGTATCTCAGTATATTTTCCCAAGTTATAATTGCATGTAGATATCAAGTAAGAATTAGGAAGACAGACCATGGAAGTATAGTTCTAATTAGCTAACAACAAGACCTTAGTGGTCTTAACTGCATGTTCAGGTGAATCCCCATGACATGTACTCTTGTCATATTTCATATATCTGTCCTTAGTTTTTCAGAGGATTAGATAAACTTAATCAAAGTTATTCTCGTATTCTTTACTACCAATTTCTGAGACTGAAAGCAAATCAAATGAAAAACATTCAGAAATAGATTGATTTTACAAAATTCCCATATCACTTAGGCAGACAAAATATTTCTTGAACTTTTGAAACAAGGGACTAACACAGATTCAGAATTCTTTTCCATAATTTGTGCTACCAGACATATTTCTACTTATTTCCACAAAGTTTTGCCAAGTGGCTGATCCCACACACACTATTTGTCTTTCATTTCAGATATTCAATTGTACTATTTATTTTCCTTTTCAGAATCTCTCTTTCTAAAGAATAAAAAGTCAAAAAACTTGTTGACTTCGAAATGACAAGAGATTTAAAGCTGAAGAAAATTAGTGACAAGCACTGATAGCATGAAGCTAACAGGCTAAAGCTAAAATATTTTACTGTGTTAGGAAGTCTCGGAGGAATAAAATTTAAGTCTCAAAATCAATATGATATTCGCATATTTCAGCACTTCAATAGTTTCCATGCAGCTACCTCATGAAATTCAGTTTCATTCTAAAGATGGTTGATAGTGACCATGGACTAAACGCAGTGACTTGGAAATCAACTGTAGGAAGCCAAAAATTCTATTTACATTTTTGTTTCCAATTTCAGAAGAGTATCAATCCTTATTCTAAAAACTAACAAAACTGAACTCAAGTAATATTTTGGAATTCCACCACTCAATTAAAATATTTCTGATTCGTATAGCACATTTGTTATAATACAGCGTAACAACAAGCTAAAGAAATATTAAAACTCCTAAACAGTTAAAAAAGCTGAACTGTGTATATTAGTTTTCCAGGTAAAACAATTTTATTCTTAAATATTAATGACAAAAAAATAACAAAGATAGAATGACAAAAACAAGTTTTCTCTTATGAAGTAATTAAAATGTTATCTTTTTACTTATAGCTGTTTAAGGATTAAAAATGATGGCTGAAATAAATACAGTTTTCCATGTTTTGTTTTGTTTTTTTTTATTTATACTCTGATGTTCAATTTAATTTAGACTACTTAGATGTAAGACATGTGAAGGTCTGATCTGAGATTCAGTACCTTAGTAGTCATATTCAGTTAGGTAGAGAAAACTTTAAATCAAGCAATGTGGTTTAATATCAGATCTTTAAACATATACCTTGTCTCTTCACTGCCAAGCAATGTTTCCCTGTCAGATGATTTTGCCTTGAGTTGAGGGGTTTTTTTTCAGCAATCAAGGAAAATGAATCTTTGTCAATGAAACATAATAAGATTGGGGAAAAAGAAAAAAAGAAACGAGTTGGTAGGAAATCAAAAGCGGAAGTCAAGATACAGTAACAACTGAAGTAGATAGAAGGTTTGGAACCTGTATGAAGATCATGGCATTCACAAAAATACAAACAGAATGTTACTGGAAGGAGTGGACACTAAGACACTTGGCCAAAATGTTTTTCAAATATTAAAGTGTTGGTTTGGTTTACTTTCATAGCCCTGATAGAGATTCGTGTCTCTCCTTCCACCTCATACCAATTTGGAGCACAGACAATAGGGAGCAGTCATCCATGACCTGTCCTTTAATCCAGTTCTCACAGTGCTGGGAAATAGACCTCCAGATTCCAACTTTTATTTTGTCTCCCTTAAAAATGCTAAGCAGTTCCTTCCCTCATCTAAGGAGTAGACTTGATAATTAAAGTCTAATGAGTCGATATTAACAGAGATAGCTTTAACATAGTTCTAATGATTATTAGTTTCTTTGAAGTCTCTAGCACTTGATCTTAGTCTCACAAAATGAACACATATTTTGCTAAAAGCTATTTATGAAACTGAAGCTGCCATACATAGTTCTCTGACAGGTACAAGATAGCGGAATTTCAATGAAAAGCTTTTCACACATTGACATGGCTGAGCTTTGGAGCCATTTGGATCTAAGCCCAAATGTGGTGACTAAGAATGAAGGCAACTGATCAAAAAGTTCAGAAATCTCAGTTTCACCCAGCTGTTCCAACTCTCGTTTCCTCCGTTATTGTCTTTTTTTCTTTCTGCTAGCTATGTTTTACTTTTAAATTTTAATCACATTTGAAAAATTGTTGCATACATACTTTCTGAATCACTGTCTCAATTTACCTTTTTTATGTGCAGAAGAGTATTTAATAAATGTGGCTTCCTATTTTGACACTACTACTATTTCATAGCTCTTATGAAGAATTGATTTTAAGTGACTATTGTTGTTGTAATGATTATTCTTTATATCTCCAGTGTTTTCTTTGAAATTGTCTTTTAGAAATCTATAAAGAAAAGTTTTTTATATCTCCTCATGCTATATGTTTGCTCTCTGCATAAGGATATTGATGCTTAATCATTGAATTGGTTAGAACTCTATCTGTACATGTAAACTAAATACGAACAGACTGCAGCCCCAAATACTGTCAAATGGGCAACCATACTTTTAATTTTTTAGTGCAATTTCCATGATGTTTTTGGACTGGACTATCTAGCACTAAGGATAAATACTTGGGCATGGACAGTGATTAGACTAACTGGGTTTTGTGGGGCACAGACCATATTAACCACCTTTATTGATTGTATAGATGTTGCTCATAAGTCTGTTGTCATAGTCTGAGCTCCCCCAGCACCCATAAAGAACCATGCAGTCACTTCCTCACTCCTAACTCCCTCTTCTTTGAGATGGGGATGAGAAAATTCAACAAAGGGTTTGAGGACTGAGATTAAGGACAGGGAATGTTCATTCACCACTTTTGGTGAATGGGCAAACTGTAGAGCAGACTTGGGGAGAAAAACATGAACTTTACTTAGACAACCACCACCAGTTTACCAATAATTAGATCGGAGTGAGATACTGAGAGAAAATAAATAGAACTAGATCCTAAAACCACTTTTTCTCCACCCCTCCTTTCTTCCCAACTACCTTATCACTCTCTACAACTACCTGAAAGGCAACTGTAGTGAGACAGGTGTTGGCCTCTTCTCCCTAGTGAATAGCGACAGGACAAGAGGGAACAGGTTCAAGTTGTTCCAGGGGACGTTTAGATTGGATATTAGGAAAAAATTCTTCACCAAAAAGATGGTGAAGCCTTGGAATGTGCTGCCAAGGGTGATGGTGGAGTCACCATCCCTGGACATGTTTCAAAAACGGCTGGATGTGGCACTTCAGAAGATGTTTTAGTATTAGGGTGGTGTAGGGCTGTAGGTTGGACTTGATGATCTTAAGGTCCTGTCCAACCTTGATGTTTTCTATGATTCTATATACTACCTGCTCCCCCACAGCAGCACAGCAGACTAGGAGTTGCAGTCTGTCCATTACAGACTATCCATGCTGCTCCTTCCTCCTTGCAGTCTTCACCTGCTGTAATATGGCTTCCCTCTCATGGAAGACAGTCCTCCTCCAGTTCCTCCAATACGAGTCCTTCCCACAAATATGGGTCCCTCCCGCAGGCTGCAGTCCTCCCAGCGATGGACTGCTCTAGTGTGGGCTTCCCTCGGAGTCATGGCGTGCTTCAGACGGATCCTTTGCTCTGGCATTGACCTCTGCTCTGGCATGGGGTCCTCCATCACTGTTAATATCACCAGGCTGCAGAACCTCATCCTGCCGTGTCACCATGGGCCCCAGGAAGGTCTCTGTGCCAGTGTCCTTCTCCTCTTCCTTCCTCCTCAGCGACCTTGGTGACCATATGGTTGCTCTTCTCACCTCCCCCTCCTCTCCAAAACCAACAACTCCCCAACACAAAAGACAGAACAAAGAGACTGGCTCAATATGTTTTCCCTCTTAAATACATTAATCAAAAATGTCCTGGGCCTGCCCTTGGCCAGAGGTGGGTCAGACTTTTACCTGGATGGAGGAGGGGCTCTGGAAGTTGAGCAAGGAGCCACCTCTGAGCCCTTCTGCTACTAAAAACACCCACCAGATACAAACCCATCACATCTAGGCACTGTTGGAGAGAGAGAGAGATTTAACAGAAAGATGGTTGTTTTGACCTGCTTTCACATCCTGGAACAAAGTCTCCTGGGGTCTACCAGGTATCTGAAACAGGAGACCAAATTCCAAAAGTAACTTCATCAGTACCACGTAGAAGAGAATAAATCATTTTTTTTCATTAAGATTACTGTGAGGTTTTGATGTTAGTGTTTCCCAAATCCATAGAACACAGACATTCATGAACATTTTAATTAGGACTTGCAAAGATGTTTGAAAGAAGTGTGAAATCAGTATTGCAATTTGATACATCATTCATCCTAAATAATATCACTGATGACAGCCTTACAGGATATGTATAGAAATTCAATTGTAATTCAGAAGTGGTCCAGCAGATAAAGGGATCTGTCTTACCTCCTTTTAAAGTCTGTGGAAAATCATAACTAAATCATAGGATTGTGGGATAATTCGGGTTGGAATGACTTCAGAAGGTTATTTAGTGTCAACTCCTGCTCAAACTAAGGTCAGCTTGAAGTCAGACCAGGTTACTTAGGCAATTTAAATGAAAATTATATTGGACTTGTTTTTCAGTTTGATTCCCCTCCTTTTCCAGAAACCTTTCAACTAAGATTAAAGCAAGAAACTAATTTTCCATTTCCTCATAGCATTATCAGTGCTTTTTAAAAAATAAGTCATTCTGAATAGTTTAACTTGGTATTGCTACTATTTTTAATGTAAAGTACAAGTCAAATAGTATCTGTAATGTAAAAACAAATTCCATCTGCAGGATGCATTTCTCCATAATGCTGGGCTTTCTGAAAAGCCTTATTTATTTCTCATAAATCTCTGTCATTTACTGAGGAGTATTAGAGTTAATATATAATGTTTTTGTGAATACTTATTTTAAGGATCATTTTTCTATCAGCTAGTTTCTTGTTTACATATTACCTGAAGTATGCTTTTATGGTTACTGGGAAAAAAAAATAAGTAAGGACATTGAAAGAAAGAAGATCTAGAGGAGGAGAAAATCTTCACCTACTGGGGTACTTGGTGCTAATACTTCAACAAGAGAAGGACAAGGAGCAACGTACAGTGCAAAGCTAATTCTGAATATCTTTTTGGCTACATGAAATGCTGCCAGAATCCTCTAAGACACATCGGCTCCATGTATTGTGTGTTGCTGTCAAGGACAATTGGAAATGGTGTATTATTTGTAAATATGTATGCAGACTTGTAATACACAAAAAAAAAGAGCACCTAACCAATCAAAAAAAAACATATTGAGAAACCATGATTCCTCGAGGGTCTTTTGACAGTGCGTAAAAACCTCAAGCTTTAGTAATATTACTTCATGATATTTTTGGTTTAGAATTGCTTAGATTGGGAAAGAACTTTAAGATCATCAAGTTCAATCATTAATCTAACACTGACAAGTCCTCAACTAAATATATCCCTAGCACTATGTCTACCTCACTCTTAAATACCTCCAGGGAGGAGGACTCCACCACTGCCCCAGGCAACACATTTCAAAGCCTGATAACACTTTCAGTAATGAAATTCTTCCTAATATCAAATCTATCTTGGTGCCACTTCAGGCCACTTCCTCTTGTCTTATCACTTGTTACTTGGTTCGACCTCCACCTCTCTGAAACCTCTTTTAAGGTAGTTTTAGAGACCAGTAACGTCTCCTCTCAGCCCTTTCTCCAGGCTAAACAACCCCAATTCTCTCAGAAACTCCTCATAAGACATATGCTCTACACCCTTCACCAGCTTCATTGCCCTTCTCTGGGCATACTCCAACACCTCAATGTCTTTCTTGTAGTGAGGGACGCAAAACTGAACACAGGATTTGAGATGTGGCCTCTCCAGTGCCAAGTATAAGGGGTCAATCGCTTCCCTGTCCTAGTGGCTACACTATTTTAGATGCAGTTGACCTTCTTGGCCACCTGGGCACACTGCTGGCTCATATTGAGCTGACTATCAATCAACATCCCCAAGTCCCTCTCTGCTGAGCAGCTTTCCAGCCACTCTTCCCCAAGCCTGTAACACTACTGGGGGTTGTTGTGACCAAAGCGCAGAGCCAACATTTGGCCTAATTGAAACTCATACAGATGGTCTTAGCCCATCAATCAAGTCTGTCTAGATTCCTCTGCAGAGCCTCCCTACCCTCAAAGCAGATCAACACTACCACTAAGCTTAGTGTCATCTGCAAAGTGCACTTGATCACCTCATCCATATTATTCATAAAGTTATTAAACAGAATTGGCACCAGTACTATGCCCTGAAGAACACCACTCATGACTGGCTGCCAGCTGGATTTCATAGAATCATAGAATCATAGAATTGTCTGGCTTGGAAGGGACCTGAAAGATCATCTAGTTCCAACCCCCCTGCTCAGGTTGCTTATAGCCCCATCCAGCCTGGCCTTAAAAACTTCCAAGGATGGGGCTTCCACCACCTCTCTAGGCAACCTTTGCCAGTGTCTCACCACCCTCATGGTGAAGAATTTCTTCCTAATGTCTAATCAGAATCTACCTGCTTCTAGCTTTGCTCCATTCCCTCTAGTCCTATCACTACCTGACAGCCTAAAAAATCCCTCACCAGATTTCCTGTAGGCCCCCTCAAGATACTGGAAGGCCGCAATAAGGTCTCCATGGAGCCTTCTCTTCTCCAGACTGAATAGCCCCAACTCTCTCAGTCTGTCTTCATAGGAGAGGTTCTCCAGCCCTCTGATCATCCTCGTGGCCCTTCTTTGGACACATTCCAGCACATCTAGATCTTTCTTGTGCTGTGGGCTCCAGAACTGGACACAGTACTCCAGGTGGGGCCTCACGAGAGCGGAGTAGAGGGGGAGAATCACCTCCCTTGACCTGCTTGCAACGCTTCTCTTGATGCAGCCCAGGATACAGTTGGCTTTCGGGGCTGCAAGTGCACACTGGTGGCTCATGTTGAGCTTCTCGTCCACCAGCACCCCCAAGTCCTTTTCTTCAGGGCTGCTCTCAAGCCAGTCACCATTCACCACTACTTTTCATGGTGACTAAGCCCAAGATGGCCTACAACCACCATATCACCCACTGGTCCTTCCTGTGAAAATTGTCCCTACTGGGACTCCAGGCCTAGCTGTGTGTAAAGGTTATTTCATTCTTTGGATTCTGGGATTCCCATTCACTGAGGCTTCACCTGGAACTTTGCTAACACTGCCTCAGCTGTGAGATGTCCCAGTTGCAGCTTCATTACTAAATATTCTGTGCAATTCATCACAGATAAAGTAGAACAGGACAGAGAATCAACACTCTGGGTTTAGTTTAGAAACAAACCAACAAAACTACCAACCAATTCTATGGGGCTTCCTACTGGCTAAGGCACAGAAGATCCTAGGACATTGTCTCCTTTTCCTGCTGCAGAATTCACACCAGGTGCTGTGCACTCAACTGTGGGCACATTGAAAGTAGGGATGAGAACTTAGTTTTACTCTGTGATACAAATCTCCCTCCTTACATAAGAGATACACAGAAAACTTATCCAGAAATGAGAGGGCTCTCTTGTAGCCCACCTTGTATGAACTTCTGCAGTAAAAAGTCAAGGTCAGTGCCACATGGGCAATGGAGTTCAGACTCAAGGGTATGGGAATACACGAGAGGAGCACTGTGAAATATCTTTAATCAGTATGGGTCTGGTCATCTTGCAGTCTGCAGGGAAAAGACTTGAATGAAATCCCTCGTTTTCTTGCCAGGGAAGCCAGCTGTCTCACTCAAGAGTAGAATATGAATGTCATTGACAGATTAAAATATGGGTAACTGGGGCTTGGGTCTGAAGGAAAACTGGAACCCACATTAGTATAACCATATAGCTGCTGTGCAATCAGCTGTAGAATAAGCTAAATTCACCATAAAATTTGTAATTGTGTAAGCTTCTGCAGTTGAATAATTCTGACTGTGAATTTCTTCTCCCTCCTTTCTACACTGAGAGAAGAAAAAGTCTGAAGATTACCCCAAAATGCAAACTCTGAAAGCAATTGCTTAAACTGGACGATAAGCCTCACTGGGTAGAAAATGCAAATAATTTGGCTATGACTAGAGTTTTCAAGACAAATTGTAAGGATTTTTATTTGAAGAGAAAAAAGCTAAAAGAACAATATTGAAATAAAATGAATGTGTTTAAGCTCCTGAAATAACAGTGGTGCTCAAAATATTGCTGAAACAGAAGTTTAGCTGTAATCAACAAGGAAAAATATACTTCTACAGTTTGGAGCAGACTCTATCTAATAAAATAGATTAGAAAATATGCAATTTTGCCTTAGAAACTAGGCAGAAATTTTGGGATAGTGTATAAAACCAGACTCCTCCGGCTACTTAACCTAAACCATAAATAAAAACAATCATGCCTCAAAATGCACATATGTTTTTTAAACCCATGCACACAGTCATAAATTCCGGACACTGAGTGAAAAAAGCACAGAAAAGTTCTCTTGTGCTTTAAGATTCAACAGGATATTGGGGAAGCTGACAGGGAACTAAACTATAGAAGACCAAAAGAATATTCATAGGATCTCATCGGAAAAAAATATTTTCCCTCTGTCCCCACAAGCACTCTTAAACAACTTTCATCTCTATGAGTACCAATTTCTTCAGAACATACATCTCACATATTGTCTTTACAGGTTTCAAGAGTCTTAAATGTAGGAAATGTGTCATAGAATCATAGAACAATTCAGATTGGA
>NW_009734408.1:69096-129497 GCF_000703405.1 Apaloderma vittatum | reverse complement strand
CCGCGCCGTGCCCCGCTGTACCGCGCCCTGCAGTGCCCCGCTGTACCGCGCTGTGCCGCGCCGCCGCTGCTGCAGGCGGAGCCGAGAGCTCTCCTGAGAGCCTCTGCTGTTCTACTTGTTTTGTGAGTGTACCAGCAGTTTTTGGATTTAAGTATTTGTCTCGGTTTTGTGGCGAACAGTTATAAAGAACATGAAGTATTATTCAAAATGACATTTTTTTTAATGGATGCGTAGAAAATTCCTGCGATAATCATTCTATAGTATATATTCAGAAAGGCTTTTCTGGCTTTATAATGGAAAAGGAGAAATAACCTGAAATATCTGCAGTGTAGGAATATTTAATGGCTGACAAACATCTGCATTAGCCACATTTTCGGTGGGGGATGGTACCCACGGCTTTCATTGTCTGAGCATGGCGAGGTTCCGTCTGTGCACTAAAGCTTAGAGCCTCTGTTACTCAGATTATTTTTCCTTGCTGATCAGTGAGAGCTGGTGCACAGTGCAACAGACAGATCCACACTGCAGTGTAACCCAGGCAAAGTAAACTGCGGCACATTGTTAGCCCTCCAGAGAGAGAAAATTGCATGCTGAAGCACACATGATCTCTGCTGGAAGAAAAGCTTTTGATGAAAATAAGGACTGACGCTTCATAAACAATTTATAACAATCAAAAACAGCAGTGCCAGACATGCTTTGCATTTTCCATTGTCTTAAAAGCCTGTTACTTTAACAGCAATCTTGGTAATAATCTTTGTAGATTCTGACAGCTGGTTAAAATATATGTCTAAACCAGAATATAAGTTGTTTGCATTTTCTAAGTGATATCTGTAACATCTATGTTCAAAAATGGTCAGAGAATTACATACTGTATTGCTATTTGCAGTATCACTTTATAAAAAATGTCGCACTTGCAGATCCCATAGCAAGCCCTGTCGTGGTGCTTTTTGATTGCCAAACTATACAGTAGCTTTATGCCCATATTCTGCAGCAATACTTGCATTAATATCTATATATAATGCCCAGTAACAACTGCATCTGCATCCACCACCCAAGGCAAACTGGACTGTGCCAGCAATGACTGCATTCGTACTCTCAGGAAGGCAAAACGTTAAAAGTGTCTCGCAAATAATCAGCACTGTGAATCCTTGTAGCCTTTTTCTTTTCTTCACTTCTTGATGGCTGTCAAATGTGACGCCTACAGGTTCATGCAGCATTGTATTTAATTATATAGATGGAAAGCAGCTGCTCATGCTCTAACTGTGATTTATGTGGTGACGGACAGGTGGGCAGATTAGTGCAGGCTGTTGATAGCCTCTGTGTGGAGGTGCCTATATATACAAGAAAAAAATATTTGGGGAGTGACACTCAAGAGCACTGTGAACTCACCAGCTTTACTGCTCTTGCTTCCTCATTTATTTGAAAAGCATTTACATGAAATTTCATTTATTTGCCAGGTTGCAACAATTTTTAGAATTTTTACTGTTGTATGGAAATTGAAAGAACAAGGAGGTGAGAATGTTTGTGTTGAAAGGATAGTAACCAATAGCAGATATGGAGAAAATACAATAAAAGATTAACTTGATTTTTCTACTTGTGTTTTAGGAATAAAATCCTTATTTCACAATTGAATTCTACCCCATATAAGGAGAACTTCAAACACAGGAAATTTCAAAAGGTACGTAGAAGAACTGATGACAGGGAAGGAATATTACTGAAAGATTATGAATATAAAATCTTTTGCAGAAGTTAATTGGATGCTTATTCACTCTCAAACTAAAAGATGGTACCAAAGAACATGGCAGTGAGGAAAATCTGCAGCAGAGTGTGATTAGAAATGGTTGTCTTGGCGTAAGTGAATCTGTTTTGCTTCTGTAATCAGAGAGAAAACTTGATACTAAAATGTAGGATCATAAAATAGCCAGAACTATTATAGCCAGATATATATATATATTTGTATATGTAACCTAATTATTTATATATGTATATGCACCCTATTTATTCATGTCTATTTTTATATAAACTTCTTTAATCCTGTTAGAGTCTAAAAATTTCCGCAATTTTCTTAAGAAAAAATAAAAGGGGAAAAGATGTAATAGGAGGACACACAGGCTTAACTTTTACATGTTACTTTGTACCTTCTTGCACTCAAGCTTTTCTATCTCTCTTCTGCTATCAGTTCCTTCACATGACACGAAGACTTCGTGTGGCAATTCAGACTGAAGTGGTGTGAATGAACTCCTTTTAAAAATTCATGATGATTAAAATATTTTTTCCCCTCTGAAGGACAAGGAAGGGTTGAATTTGGAGGTCTTCCTGGGCCTGTCAGTAAGATACTACCTAAAAAACAGTCTTCTGCATTTTCTTAGCTTTTAAAAATTTCTGGGCTGTTAGATCAAAGGAACTGAATCTGAAAGGTTTCCTCAGTATTTCCCCATGTGAAAAAAAGAAAACATTCTTCAGGGCTGCATTTAATCTACAAGCTCTGACTCCATTTTTGCCACTGTTGTTAACGGAAGTGTATTTGTGGAAGTCTCATGGAAGGACAGGTAAGTAGTGACCATAGTATGTCATTCAACAGCAGTGGCTGTGTGTTTTCAATTATACCTAAAAAGACAACTAATTTGTCAGTATATTCACTTGAAGCATTATATCCACATGAAAACTACTGAAAACTGTGGGTCTTGTACAACAGCTTTCTGTAGAATTTAAATCAAACCCAAACTATCTTATTCTTTTCCAGTTTTACATAGATTCCGGATTACATAGAGAAATATTTCTTGTTTCTGTCTTCTACCTCTGTAGTCTGAATACAGTGACTCTTAGTCTTTACCCTATGGTAGAGGGTCACTTTCTTATTGCCTTGTCTAAGAAGGACTGTAAGACACGCCTTCCAAAGTACGGTATTGAGGAAGGATGCTAATTTTTCTCAGGATGGCTGTGCCAAACAAAGACTGGCAATACCTGACATTACTGCTCATCTTTGCTGTTAGACGTATAACAGAGGTTATAGGTTTAGCATTATTATTTTGCTAAAGGTAAATAAGATTTATAATCTCAAGGTAAACCACACAGGGACAAGACTGAAAAAAATGAATTTAAGAGGATTTCATGTGATGTGTATCCAAGAGCCTAGGTTCTAAAATGTTATTGATATATAAAAGTATAACAATAATAATAGTAATATTGTATTGTATAACCCCTGCGGTACAAGGCACTGACTGTAAGGAAGTGTATGTAGAGGAATGGACAGGAAGGATTTCAGAATCCAGTAATGAATATAAATGCTTCTAATTAAAAAAGTTAATGTAAAAAACCTTTCTGTGGCATTTTTTTTCTGCACCTAAGGTTAAACAGAAGTCACTGTAATTTATTTAATATTTTGTGTGATGAATAACATCTACAGAATATCAATATATTGGTTTTCTGTTCACAGATAACAACTAGCATATTGGAAAAGCTAGCTATTGGAAATAGCATCATTTTAGTAAAATAGGACAAGCATTAATAGTATTTAGTGGATCTTTCTGTATGAAAAGAATGTAAGTCAGTCCTAACTGCTATCAAGTTCATTGGCCATTAGTCAATAATATAATAGCTTACACCTATACTATCAAGGTCAGATAGACAGGTCACTGCCATGATAGCTCAGATTAATTAACAAGAATACTATACCTTTTCTTGTATTAAGGCTTCCTGTTCTGCTATATAAAATGGGAATTTCTGCGTATGTTTACTGCATAAAATATAGCATATCTAATAGACTGATTTCAGCATAATTTCTTGATTTATTGTCAGTTCTCTGACAATGTAAGAGGAGAAAGGAAAGCAATTATTTCAAATACGTGAGACCCATCTTTCCAAGGCAGTATTTTGAAACCGCCTCTTACTAAAATAAATACACAGTTAAGGTGTACAGAAGCTGTACTGACCATTTTCTAAAATCTACATTGGTCACTGCTATTCTTTCAAAAAACAATGTTTGGGTTTGTTTCAAAAGTAACATTTCTTAGATGAGGGATTTCATTTTTTTTCAATCAATGACCCTTTTCAAAATCTTTCCCATTAACTTTTCAGGGGAGAATTGCATGCCATATACTGGAAAAGGGTGTTTATTCCTTTTAGATATCATTCTAATATTACTAATATTTGTTTTTATTATGTTTCCTTAATGTTAAAGTATGTTGGGTTGCACCAACAGTCGATTTTGATGCTGTGCTGTCCAGGATGGTCAATACTAAGACAATTTGTGTCTTGTCATCACATTAATTGGATACCAGATGATGTACTTCTACTGTCTTGCCTAGTTTCCTGACTTTTATCATTGATAGTGATTTCATGTGTACTGGAAATGTCTGAACATTTAAAAAAGACTACCCTGGAGACCTGGCTTTCTAGGCTAATGTTTGATTAGTTGGGAAGCTCAAAAATAGCAGTGATACTGAGACCTGGTTGAGGACTTGATGTCTGTGCATTCATAACAAATCTAGAGAAGTAATACATAAAAACCTATTTTTTGTTTAAAAGGAAAAAATGTAAAAGCTGGAAAAATATGGATATGCAATCTGTTGACTTTTATTTCTCTCCCTTATCTCAGAATAGTGGACTTTTTCAGAGGACAGCCATCTGTTTAAAGCCCAGGAGATGGAGATCATTGAACACAAGTGAATATTAAAATTTCTCATGAGGCTTAGGTCTACTTATATAACAAAGATTAAAAGTTAAGAATTCAGAAATTCATGCTCATTTTTATGGAAGTGCTTTACTCATAAAGGCAAGGGCACCAGATATGTCCAAGCGTTGTAAGGTTCAAAATACTAATAAAGGAAACATTTTAAAGTATTTAAATGACCAAAACCAAAAATAAAACAAAAGCAGTCGCTAGGGTCCTATGTAAGAATTAATCAGAAGTATGTCATTTTCAGGAAAAATTTTCTCATAGACTTTTGCTGTGTTTCTGTTTGTGTAGATGAGATGCATTTGAAATGCTTATCCCTTTGGTTGAACAAGGAATTCGACAAGGCATAGCACTTGTTGCTCAAGTGCTCAGTTGTTCAAATGCTCAATAAATAGTCTGTTTTGGAGAAAGTGGAAGTTGGTATACCACAGCATGTGGCATCTTGAATACTCTTTCAGATGCCCAAATTCTTTCTAAGTCTCCAAATTTTGGTTTTAGGATATCCAGTGAAAAGATATATTAGAAGGCCAACTGTAATTGAACAAACAATTAATTAAATTATTTAATCTAAGTTCTCTGTCTTCTTCTTCAATTCTGATATTACTCCTTTCCACAGCTTAAAAAAATTACAGATTTTTTGAGATGCGTGTCTAACAGTTGAAAGAAATGTTCACAGTTTCAAAATTCATGCAGCACCCATTTGATATGAAGCGGCCAATACATTTACCTGTAATGCCACATCCAAAGTCCTACACCTGTTCCTCTAGACATAAGTTCTTTTCCCTTCTGACTTTAAGGCAGCTCTAGTAGATTATAATGCAGTCTCCATTCCTTTTTCCTACTCCTTCCTACTCTATTCCCAGTCTGGAAGAGAGCAGAGTTGCCTTTTGTGCAGGAAGACCAGAAATCAATTTATTGCAGCAGATGGTTCAAACAGTGGAGCTGAAGAGTAACTGGATCAGCTGTAGCAGTTATTTCACATATGACAGCACCAGCAAATCATCTCAGGTAACGTCATTAGTAGGTAGACATCAGCAGCAATTAGAATAAATGCTAAAGAGTGAAGAAGGAAGATGTTGTTATTTAGGAAAATAAATTAGAGACAAGTTGAAGTCTTCCAGGTTTTAGAGGTAATTGCATGCCGCATAACAGCTTTACGTATGTATTCTTTGAAAAGCAGATGCATAGTACTGAGCCCTCCCTCATGGGGGTAGAAGAAATTGTAGAAGTTATTTAAGAAAACTTTTAAATTTGACAAAAATATTACCTTTAAATCTGCTGTTTAACTGTCAGCATAAATAGATACTAGTTCATACTTAGAGACGGATAACCAAATTACTTCCTGTGTGTACTTATTTTTATACAGATAAGTTGGCTCTGTCCTTTTAAAATATGTCCCACCTGATGAAGGTGATAAGGACTTTGGAAAGTATCTGATTTATTTACAACTTTGTGAGAATTTCATTAGGCTTGACTGTATTTTCTTAACAGTTTCAAATGTAAAGTTAAATGTCAGGGCGATATCAGCTGCAACTTCTCTAACATTTTATGTATTTTCTTATGGTGCCTAATGACTTTTCTAAAATCTTGTTAATCTATACAGCACTAAGCATGTTTAAAAAAAAAAGAAAAATAAAGAAGTAGAATCTGGCAGGGCCTAATCTAGATTTTCAATATTTCTTAGCACAGCTGAGTTAATGGTCTGGCAAACCTTCCTTGGAGATCATCAGCTGCTGGTCATTCAATGGTGAGAAACTGTGAGGGACCTTTAATGTCATAAAGCTACTAAATGTATTACCAAATTAATCTAAGGCTTAGCTAGTTCCCTGGATGAGAGATTGAACAATCTATTGCTTTCTGATTCTTCCCAGCCTGTGCATTGCAGTTGTACTGAATAACTCATGGTAGTTACTGGGCAGGCAGAAAATACTGTCTTTGAGCACACCACAGAGAGCACAGCATCTTAATCCTTCAGTACGTCTGTGTGTGAAAGCACAACAGCTGACAAGTCATTCCTCCACATTGTGGGGAAAGCCTTGACCTTGCCTCAACTGGCAATCTCTGTGGCAGATCAGGCAGGGGTTCTCCATCACCATTTTCTGCTTTTTACTGTTTACCAGGGTCTGAGGTGAGGGACGTAAGGGAAGAGATGGAAAGGAAGAGGGGAAGCAACTCAATTCAGAAAGCTCACAGGGAGGCGGCAGAGTAGGGCTAAACACAAAGGAAAGGAACAGATGAAGCTGGGCTGTAAGCTCTGGTCCAGGCTGTCAAACACTGAATTAGCCGAACTGGATAATGAGTAGTGTTAGAGCAATCCATTTTTTAATTCAGCATTAAGAAAAATGATATAATAAAATCATGACAAGTCCACTGAAAATACCAAATTTTTTTCAACTTGATTTCAGTGAGAGAATCCTTTAGGATAAGGAGTATCGAAGAATTGTACAACTTTCTATTAATAAGACATGCAGACTCAAGAGTTTCTGGATGCATCTGATCAGTTTATGTATTAAGGGATTACTGTAAATTTGTCTTAAATAATCTAGATCATTATTGTCAATTACACTGACAAATCATGATTAGTTAGTACTGTCACAGATAGTGTGTTTCAGTATATTTCAGTTAGCATTCTGTATCACTACCCTTTCCTAATTGTAGTTGTTCTTAGCTAGGAGAGGAGTTGGGTCACCTCATTGGTTTTATCAGTGTTGTCCCGTAATACTTTTAGAAACTGCAGAATTGTTCCGGCCTTTCAAAGCACATCAGAAACATGGGGGCTGTTTTATTCTAACATGACTGAAGAATATTATGTATGGCTGAGCAATCTGCTAGGATACACTGTCAATTTAGCAATTCCTTCACAAGGCAGTTGTGAAAGGCGTTCTGCAAAAGCCTTGTCAAAGTGTTTTTGAAAAGAATTTGTTGCAGCACTCTTAGGTACTTTTAATGTTGAGGGTTTATGTAAGAGACTTACTAACACAGCTGCTAGACAGTGAATGGAACACAGAGAAGATAGGGTCAAATCTTACCAAATAAGTGAATTTTCCTGAAGTTGAGTGATCTATGAAGAAAATGTCATACCTAGCATATTATCAATGCAAAATGTTTCTCTTATTTTATAGACTTACATCAAATTATTTTCTAATATTCTAGTTTCCTTTCTCAAAGTGTAATGCATTAATTTTGCATCTCCTTATTCAGTGTGAATATAGCGTGAACCATAACTTTTATCATACTATCATGGTTTCATTTAAGTGGGTATATTTTATATATCTGTAGCTTTCTCTTTCTCTCCTAAAAATTCTTGAGGACTCTTTAGGGAGTAAGATCTGGTGCTGGTGACTCACTGTGATTTTTGTTTCAGTAGCACTTCTGACAGCTGACATCTCTGAAAGCGTCTCATCCTTACTAATTGCCAAGCAGAAGTTCTAAATTAGGCCATAGTTTCACAAACATATATAACAGCCATAAGCTGGCAATGTAAGTGAAAGAAGAAGCCCTGCCCTTCCCTTCCCCCTAGGTTAGCACAACCGTTTGTGTTGTCCTACAGGAGACTAGACTGGAGAATTAAAAACTCAGTTACAACCAAAAAAAGTTTATCTTTAACCAAGATAATTTTCCTCTTCAATTCACTGTACAGCCATACAAATGCTGGTGGTAGGCAGAAGGGAAGCGGATAGCAGCAAGCAGTGCCCTTTCATACTAATTTGGTATTTGTGAAAGTGTGGCTGTGGATATCTCTTGCTGGTCCCTCAGGCTAAAGCCTTAATGTTTTCCTTCCTTCCTAGAAGAGAAGTAAAATTACAAGGTAAACAAGAAAGTTTCAGACCCCGTGGTACTCTAGGTCGAAATGGCAATGTAGGTCAAACCCAGACCTGTGTATGTTCCGTTTACCATACTTTGTACCCTTCACATAGTCTGTTTTCAAAAACAATAAACCAGTAGCTTTTCACTTTTGTAATATGAATGAAAATTCCATTTTTATCTCCATTAAACTTCACTCTGTGTATTAAAGACATTTTCCAAAAATCAAAATTGTTTATATCAAGAAGGATAATATTAATCAAAATTCTCAAAATACTATTTGGTTTACAATTGGTGTATGATTAATTTATTTTTATTTCAAGTGGTACCAAATTTCCAGTTAAATCCACTGGGAGAAACTCAATGGACTTTAGAAGGTGCGGCCTCTTAAAACAGTGAGGGGCTGCTCATCAGCAGGATTTTGCCAAGATGTGAAGCAGCAGCCCCCACTGCGTCCATAGCTCAGCAGAGGCCAGACGTTAGGTATCACCAGTTAACTTGCCTGTTCCTCCTATTCCCAGGAGTGCTGTGTACTACTCAAAAGCCAATGCCAGGCTATCTCTGCCTCTATGCAAATGCTTCCCTCTAGGACTTGTAGATTAAACATCAACTAATCTGATGTGTTGTCATATTTTTATGAATTATTTATTATTTTCTAAGTTATAAACTGATGCTTGTTAAAAAAATAAATCAAAACCAAACCACAGAAAATCCGAACAAACAAAAACTCAAGAAGATATTTATAGAAACTCAGAAACTCAACACTGTTGTATCAGAACTTCCATGCTTTATGACTAACGACCAACTTGTCTGTGAATGCCTAATTTTTCAAGACACAGTTTATTATTTAACTTTCTTTTAAGAAGAAAAATTAAAACCCACCATTTTCTAGTACTGTATTGCCATAAGCTATGTTAGCAGTATAGATATATCCCCTCACAGCAACTGTTACATTCTTCTCTAAGTTTAATCACAATAATGAAAATATATTCAGAAGTAGATTTTGCTTGCATAGCTTTATTTTTCATGCCTTCTGCTGCAGCTAGTTTCTTAGCCTCAAATGTGTGATGCAAAATTTCTTAATTGTTTCTTTCAATCATTTTACTTTTGATATAGGAATTATTTTCTTCAAAGATTTGTATAGCCAGAAAATTGCTTTCTTATTCTTTCATCATCTTAGTCACAGTAATCCTTATATTTGTCACGTCCAAAGTAGACTGGCGCATGTGTAGCTACTGATTAACCAGCCAGACATTGCATCTACCAGTAAAACAAGTAAGAGTTGTGTAGTCAGTCAACTTCACTTACTTCTGAGTGATGATTTTTAAACCTGGATCCTTTGTAGCCCTTCTTGGGAGTTACTTCTCCTTACTCTATCTTTCCACAAATAATTAGACAAAAGTATGACTACAATGCAGTCCATAAATAATATATATATAGTGCCACCTCTTAACATGTGTTTATTCTTGCCATCCCAGTTTCCAAAACTGCTGGATTTTGACACTGAATGTTTAGATAAGCATAGAGATAGAGAAAGTCAGCACAGGCTACTTCTGTTTTGGGAGAGGACTTTCTCCAATTCCGAGTAGAGGAATTTAATCTCTACTCAGTTGTAGTATATACAACTGTATTTTTGTCTGGAATGACAAGTTACCTTGGCAGGAGGACAGTGAGATGGCAGCAGAGTGGGTGGGTTATGGCTGAGGCAGTGACCTGGTGAGGTGGATGGGGGACCCACACTGCGGCTCAGATACAAATCTCCGGGAGCAACTCCCATAGACAACTGATGCGATAACTTTGGTATGTGGCAGCTGTATAAAATCCAGGGTCAGGGATAAGATGTCGTCCATTCAGTGAATTTACTTTCAAGTTGGCTTTGGCTGCATCTCCCTTCCCTGAAGATCAGTGAATTTTTAAGCACATGTCTAATGCGTTAGGTTGGGTTTTTCTGGATTTTGAGCGTGAATAAGAGATGATTAGTGAAGAATACATAGAATCCATGGATTAATATGATTTCCTTTTCAGGATTTGCATAACTTGGAAGTGTGTCATGCATAACTATCATTTCCATAGCCATGTTTTCCAGGGATTAGAAGAGATTTTTTTTTAAGGAGTTTTTATTCAATTAAAGATTAGTCTTTGAATTCCAGCGATCTTTTTAAGAAGCAAAATGTCTCCATTACTTTTTTTATAAAATAGGCTGTGTACACACTTACTACCATGCAGTTGATTTTATTTTTAATTTCTACACTAGTTGTGTTTAAGGTTTTTAGAGTCAAAATTAGGGATTTGTGTTTTTTAAAATCATAGAATGGTTTGTGTTCAAAAGGACCTTAAAAATCATCTAGTTCAACCCCAATCACTTCTTAATGTCTGATATTAAGATAATATTATTAATGTCCCATGAGGTGTTTTTCATTTTAACATCTTGCCTGCCCCCCTCAGATAGCTTTTTATCACTTTTGGCTGCCTCAACCCCCCAGCCTGAGTCATGCCCTCAGGAAGCAGATTGCACCTAAGCTGAATATAAGGATTCCCAAATGGTGACTTTCTGAGTCATCCTGACAGCATTATCTCACCTTTGTGAGCAGCTATGAGAAATTCTCCATTGCTCAAAATCCTTATCATTCATTAAATTTAATAAATCCAGCTTTTAACAGCAATAAGCCTTATGATAAAAACATGCATAAATTCACTTCTCTGAATAACCATGGTTCCCGATATGAATACCTAAGCCGTACATCTGAAAATAATTGATTAACCTAATTCATGCATATGTACAGTAATTACATATACTTCCTAAACTAGTAAGAGAATAAAAATATATTTTCTTAGCTTTAAAGGGTTTAATCAAAGCAGTGCTCCCCTCAAAATGAATAGAATCATCCTCCCTCATCTTTAGGCTCTCTGCCAAGACTCCTGAGTATGGCAAAAAAATTAGACCGAAGGCTTTAAAATTAGATCTTACCTGTCTCTCCACAAATGCTAATAAAAAGGAAAAAAATAACTCACTTGGATGCCAGGCTCAGCAAATGTACCAAGATTTTGGGGGCTAAAATGGAGAGAGACTGGATTAACTCTGCAGCATGCTTTGCTGAGAAGAGGGTTAAATTTCTGAAGCAGGCAGCCAGCATGCTCTGCAGCAGTTTGCAGGTGTTGTTAGGAAAGCAGCCTTTTGCAGTTTGCGCTCTCAGAAATCCGCTAATTTTGCTGATACCTTCTAAGCAAATACTGAGAAATTCAATAAACTTATGGTTCCTTAGAGATTTACAAGCATAAATTAAGACCATGAAGTCCAGAGTTATGAACTGGCTAAAATGATGTCTTCTCCATTATAGAGATTCCAGAAAGTGACTGTGTTATTGTAGAAAATAATAAAAACACCCTGCTAGTGCTATTGTCTGCATTTGTAGAAACAGAGATTGGTAGTAGCTTTTGTGGGTCTTGTTCACAGTGCGGAATGTAAACAGATTAAAAAAATTAATTTCAATGTTAAAAAGAAAAAAGCTAATATTCAATGCAACAATATTTTTGAGAGTAGAGGGGAGCACAACCAACAAAAAGAATGATATTTGTGAATTTCTTATTTCAAAGTGAATGGCAAGCACCTGACTATTATGTGGGTCTTGTTCACAGTGCGGAATGTAAACAGATTAAAAAAATTAATTTCAATGTTAAAAAGAAAAAAGCTAATATTCAATGCAACAATATTTTTGAGAGTAGAGGGGAGCACAACCAACAAAAAGAATGATGTGTGAATTTGTTATTTCAAGGTGAATGGCAAGCATGTGACTATTAGTTGCAATTTGATGATTTGATGACTTTTTTCAGGGTAAAATTAGAGGACTCATTACATGTGCCATCAGATGAAATCCTAGTGCGTGGTAACTTGAGCCAAGAATGGTTGTGAAAAACCCCTTCAGGCTGATGGGTGGTGGAGTGGGTGAAGTCATTCACTACTGTGGTTGCTACGTGACTATTGAACAAAGCGTGAAGTAATCAGCATGTAAACAAAGCTGGCAGATATTACTTTGTGCCCTTGTTTAGTGATAAGTAGAAGCCAACAGGAAATGAGCTGCAGAGGAGTTAATTTCCACCTGCTGTATGAGGAGAGAGGCATCTGGGATTCAGAGAGCCCGCACCAAAGACTTCTGTTACAGAAAAAGGACTTCTCTAGAAGTGACAGCTATGGTATGAGGAGGGTAGCAAGTGGTGCAACATTTTTTTTCTAAAAGCTGTTGTCTAGACAAGCCAAGTGCCTTCAACATTTGGTGACACAGTTAGGGCTAAGTGCATTCATGCCATTCCGCGCCTGAACACATCATGCTCAGAGGACACAGACATGTGGGAGTAGGTCTGCAGGAGTTCCTTTCAGTCCGGTTGGTGTTATTTACCCTGCCTCAACACCAGCTCTGTCCTAAGCTCAATGCAAAAACAGATGGGTACCTTTACAGAATGCTACCCTACTACTCATTTTTTTTTATTATTATTTGGTTAATGAGAAAGACAGTGTTTTGATTCTGGTGGCTGTAATAGAGATAAGCCTGACTTGCTGCAGCCTTACTGATTACAAATCAACTGATGCAAAGGTGAACTTGTTCTGTGGAATAATGTAGACACAGGGAAATTATTTCAGATGGAGTCTTTTTTTTTGTTTTATTCTGCACAGCATGACAGCATGAAGAAGTTCCTCCTGTATCGTGAGTCTGCCATGCAAAAAATTACTGGTAAGTACAACACTGAATAAGTATTCTGCTCTGTTCAGGTTTTCTTTAAAAAGCTTTTCAAAGTGCTACTTTATAAAGGGAGGTTCAAAGAGAATGTTTAGATATTACCTAATAATGTTACCTAGCACCAGTTATACTCTGTCTGTTACTGAACATTTCATAGAATGACAAGACATACTAAATAAAATAAAAGTTATAGGACTAAAATATAAACAAGTTACTTTTAACTTGCTTATTATGGCACATAAAAATATCTCACAAAAAGTGGTTCTTCTAATACTACTTGCAGTATTTTTGATGTACCTAACAAAACTTTTGTTTACTGTAGTAGTGTTATTCCAATTAGAAAAAAAAGAAAACTACTTCCCTCAGGTGATTGCTAATGAGGTACCACTCCCACTTTTTTTCTTTGGAATATGAATCCAGCAGTGTAAATCTCTCTAGGAGATTGTGAGCAGTTACAATTTGATGGTCATTCAGCAGCTTCTGTGAAATGCATTAGTAATTTGTGGGGCAGTGTAAACAAGCCTGCATTGCTGCTCTGCCTGTTCTCTATATAAAGAGACAGAAAATTCTCCAGAGAATGTCCATCTGGCACCTCTCACAAGCTTTGCATTTACTTACTATTCATTATTAATTGTTAAGTGCTCACAGCACACTTGATATCATAGAAAGTACAAAGATACAGTCCCTGCCTGGAGGAGCTTACTTTAGAAGATAAGCAGAACTGACTCATTCTTTTCTGTACAACAAATATGGTTTTCTTTGTGTTTTGTTCAAATTCTACGAAACTCAGATAATATGGGCTTCAAGGCAGGTTACATAACATTTCTTTACTGACTTTCACATTACCCGGTTCAGGGTGGAAGCACCGTCAGAGCATACTTGGCTATATGCAGCATGACAGATTTCACTGTTCTGAACAATTGGTCCCAACTGCTCTTATTTGAGGCTTCAAACCATTTTTGAAAGCCATCAAATTTCGTGTTAATCTCTGGATGGGAAGACAAGCTTGAGTTGATGTATACTGAATAGCGTAAGAGGCATGATATTACTTGGAAAGGCCTCTGACTAGTCTGTGTTCCCTTCTCCATAAGGCAGGAAGTTTTATGATTTTGCTGGGGGAAAAAAAGTTAAGCAAAGGTGGCATTCTCTTGAAGAAAGAAAAAATATATATGCTACCTTCCATATTGTAAATAGAATGTGTGTGATTTTATTTGTACGTGTTTTCTTCTCAGGTAAGAATTAGTACATGGCACATTTGGAGTTTTTATGTGCACAGTTATGCTTGGTCCATCCCATTCACTCTGGAATCCGAAGGATAGTCACCAGTTTTTGGAAGGCTTCATAACTAATAACAAAGTGCTAAATGTTAGGGGGTGGGTGGGTGAGAGGGAATTTTGTAACTAAAAAGGAAATATAAAATGGAAGTGAAGATTAGGCAAGAGAAAGTGTGTGACCTGAAGCATGCAGAAAAAAGAGAGAAATAGAAATATTCTGAAAAAAAGGTGAGATAGAAGAAAAACTGTGAGCCAGTCGTGACAAACACAGAGCATCTCTGCAATAGTGTCTGATTACTGTATATTTTACTTGTAGTAGTCCGGTCTATGAATGAATCAGACAGCAGATTATAATGAAGAGAAAAAATAAAAAGAGGCATTGAAAATGGTCAGTCTGGCAGTTTCTAACTGGAGGGCAGTTCGGGAACAGGGTCGGAACAAATGAATTGGAAGATCCTTGGCTTGGCTGCCTACAGGTGCCGCCAAAGTTAACCTGGTGAGCCAGTGCCTGGACCTTGTCAGTCTGCAGAAAAGGCAGACTGTCTTCTAAGAGGGGTGGTGGGTGTTTGGAACTGCTCAATGTCCTCCTGCTCAGTGTATAGGAACTTAGAGCATCTTGAGATAGTAAGTTTTAGCCAAACAGATACTCGATGTGTACTGTTGTAAATCTTTTCCCTGTTTGTACCTTTTTCCTTCTGTTAAATCAGAGCTGCCTAGTCACCATGCACTCATCAAATTCCCAAATGGAAGACTGTGCCAGATGCCATTCTCAGCTGGAATTGGGTAAACACAACTCAGAAAAAGTAAGACATGGCTACTCGGCTCACTATGATTTCAGTTTTCAGTTCAGTATACCAGATACTCCCCATGGACATTACAAGCCTTTCTGTGATGTTCAGGCCCTTTTACAGCGAGATATTTGAGTCTATGTATCAATAATCTATTTTAAATAATCTAAAAGCATCACATATATCAACATATACTTTGCAATAAGTGTCATCCAAAGGGGTCTTGACAAATTCATGTTTGTTTTAAGGAACAGGTCAGGAGGAATTCCAATCTGACCCAAGTACAGCTTCTTGCAAAATGTGGCTGATGGGAAGGTGATCACCTGAAGAGAAAAAACCATTGAACTCTGAAAATGCAGTAGAATAGGCCATATAAGCAGATAAGAGGTCTAGGATCGATACTTTAGACACTTCGCAAATTTAAGCAAAACTAGCTTAGATACTGAATACTAAAGACAACTTCAGTGTAATGACAGAAACTTAGATGATTGAAAGCATTCTCCATATTTGAAGCTCTTGACTGTGTAGTCAATTTTAAAATTGAGCATTCTGGATACCGTCTGAGAACCATAAAGGGAAACTGAGGGGAATGAATCTTACTTTAGTTGTAACCATTTAGACAGAGCACTGGAAAGCAATCAACATCTACGGAATGCTGGGAAGAAAAAACTTCTGAATTCTTTAAACGGTGGCAATTTGTAAAATTAGGCCTAGGCTTCATTCCAGCAGGCAAATATGGGTTTTTTTAATTGCAACAATGTTTATTCATAAAAATGGCTAGAGAAAACAACTTTGGGCATGCTGGTCCATCAACCCAATTACTTTATATCCGTTGACTGAGATTTTGAGTAACAGTAGGCGAAGACCTTCTGAAACTTTCTTTCCTTTGATTTTCAGATTGCTGGAATATATAATGCTTCAATATTCTTGAAAATAAAAACATAGATACCAGGCACACTTGAAAGATAAAGAGGTTATAGTGGTAAATAACATAGCATGCATATATGCTTTCCTTTAGAGATGCTTCTGTACAGCCTTCTATACACAGGCCTTTGTTGCAGCCAAAACAAAAAAATTCTGATCAGTTCTTATTTCTCGTGATCAAAAAAGTTCCCATTCCCAGCATATCTCCTACACTGTGTTACCTGGATATGGATTAGACAGGTTTTAACTCCAAATCAATTGGGTGCAGGCCAGGAAACACCAAGAAGTAAGGTCTTAGAAATGCTTCCTTAGTTCTTGTGTTCCTATACTACAGCATCTGCAGGGAAATCAGGCTTTGTAATCCTGAACTGCAACATGTAAGCATAGAATGACAGAGCAATACCTATGTAGATGTGAGTACCCATCACATGAAACAAGGCGGGGAAAAAAAAGAAGAAAAAAGAAAAAAAAAAAGAGAGAAGTTTTGCAAAATCTTATTCTTTGATAATGCCTTGTAAAAAGGAAACAATTTGCTCAGTTTGGAATGTCTTCTCCCAAACATAGTAGGTGCCCAGTCGTACTGGTTAAAAGAATTGCTAATGTAAACAAGTAAACATATTTCATTCACTTTCATTACTGAAAATCATTGTACTCTTCTCTGCCAAATTGTAGAAAAATATAATAATATAAAAATCATGCTTGTAGTAGCTTCAGACTTCAGCCTGCAAATGCAATCCGAAATGCAGCAGTAGCAGTAGGCAGCTTCACACAGGTGCACGCTAGGTACGCATCAAGAACCAGTTGACATTTCAATAGAAAAACCTTCAAAACACAGATGAAAACTGAGCCACACCCAAACAGAAAATACCATATATGGTTTTATGCAATAATATTTTAAATGACAAACTCAGGAATTTTAATTTACTGAAACCAATACAACTCTATGGTTTAAATGTTAATTTTTTTCTACTATATTTTAAAATGCATTTTGTTCTGCTATTTATTCTGTTTTTCAGAAAAACTGATTTATTTAGTGAATATAATTTTTCCTCACTGGTGTTTCAATAGACTAACAATGCTTTAGACCAAAAGTTTTATTATGTTTCTAAAGATCATTATTTTGTTTTCTTTTACAAATTTAATCATTTGTTCTGCACTTTGCTTGCAGGATTTGGGTTGGAAATTATCTAAACCATCTTTGGTAATTATTTTTCTAGTTATTACTACAAGCTTGAGATCCTTTGGGAGATTGTCACATTATATGTCTATAATTATTTCAACTCTCTCCTGTTTCTGTTTAATAAAAAATTAAGATCAATAGCTCTTGGCATACAGTAGCTATGCAGAGCTCCTTGTCTCTGCAGGCAAGAAATCCCAACCTATATAAACAGTGAATTCTCAGCACCACAAAAACCTGCATTAAGTTGTCTATTATTCACTATTCATCCAGAGTTTGTGTGAATCCTCTTTCTTTGATAGTTATATATTTATATCAGATAGACTGCAAAGTTATTTGGGAATAGGAAGAAGCTGTTCCCAGGAGCATGCTGAAGGAATCTTGGAAAGGTTCCATAAGCCTAATGTATTCTAGTGGCTATTCCTAGCCAAAGAAATGGGTGATTCTAAGACTTTAGGTTCCTGTTGAGCATAAAGTATGCAAAGCAAGGCTGATAGGCATTTGCGTCAAGGTAAACGCTACTGATGCATTCTAAATTGTTAAAGGAACTGTTCTCTGTAGTGCAATGCCATCTAGGAAGGAAGACCGTCTTTTATACTGCTCTAAGTAGTTTTAAAATATGTTTTGGGGCATTTTTGTGGCACCTCCTGGTTGCGTGTTGGACTTGTTTCTTCAAAAAAACCAACTTGCTGCTCTCCTGCAGCTCCTGAGATGCACCAAAAAGTCTCTCAGTTACAGCTTAGTTGCACTGACAGACCTCACCATGTACTGCTTATGGTGGCAGTGTACAAGATATTTTAGGTTTCAGGTGTTTGTAGCACATCCAGAACAATACCTTTAAAGATTAGTTAGATCAGAACTCTTCTGTTCAAAAATTATTTGTAATGAAAACAATAACAAAATGCCAACACAAATAAAACTGGAAGAGTAGAGAATAATTTAACTCCAAATTATCAGGAGTCATAACCTGATAAGATGGTCATAACCATATAATAACTTTATAGGCCTGCTGCCTCTCCTCATTTCCCCTTTCAAATCTCATTTAAAAGATTGATGGAAGTACAGAAAATACTTTTCTACTATTGTCTTCTTAAGAAACTGCCACCTATCGCTTAAGACAGTTATACCATTCCTAATGGGATGTCATACAGTGGGCACAGGCAGTGATGTGACCTCCCCAGAGGTCACATATCTATAAAGATATGTGCTTGAAATTATATATAAGAAAAAAGATTCAATAGTCTCAAAGTATCTTGTGAGAATTTTCGGTATGGTCCAAAGGCAAATGTGTTGAATACACGTATTCACAGCACTAACGGTAGTCCTTCTGCCTAAGGACGGATGGCATTTTACTGGAACAGCAGAGGGGAGAAAAGATAAGCAACATCATGAGCGGGAATGAGAAGAAAAGGAGAGAAACAATACATAATTTCATCTTTGGTATTCTGCATGCTCTTCCTTGACATATCAGGCATGGACTCCATTTTATTACTGTATATCAAAAGTTGAAATAAATGAGATTAATCAGTGAAGGCTTGATGAACAGTAGTAATATTCCTTATTGTTAGCACAGTTAGCAGCAAGCCTGAGAAAATGTGACTTTCAGAACACTGGAGGACTGCCAATTTTACTCCAGATTTATAAAACCCCAAAACGATATTTTGAAGAACTATTGGTTAGTTACTTGGATGTCAATTCCATGTAAAATAGTGAAGATTTTTGGACTTGAACAACAAAAAAAGAGGCTAAAATGGTAATTATGGTAGTAATTATGTTAGTAAAAAAAAGATAACTCTCATCGAATTACTCATTTTTTTACAAGATCTATTTAAAAAGGCAAATACAGAAACATAGTTGGGTTGGTTTTTTTTAAACCACTAAATATCATGCATTCATTAAACTCTTTATTTGGAAGTAATAGAGAATATAGTGGGGGGCTACAACCTGGGCTGATGAATTTTAAAACTTTAATAATGGGGAGATGCAACTGAGTGATGTTATTTCTAGGAAGGACTCTCTGAATAAGTTCTTTACTTGATGCAATTAGTATTTTTGTGAGTTATGCAAACAATACTGTAACGATTTTTGCAGTAAAGTTTGCAAATCGTGAAAAAAAGAACAAGGCTACAAAGATTGGTTTTTTTCAGGGCAAGTGAAAAAATGTGAGGTTTTGACTATATTTGCATAGGGGCAAACGCAAGGTATAACAATTGGGACTTCAGAACACAGGATAAGGAAGTTCATTTTCAAATGAAACAAGAATGAAAGATTAAAAAGCCAAAACCATGTCATAGTGAGTCTGGGAAAGAAGGCCAATGTGATCCTGTCGTGGCTGGAACAGCGAGCTGCGAGTAGAAGCAGGGACATGAGCGTGGTACAAGTTGGGACAAGCTGCATTGATGCGGTATCTTTAAGATATCCTGCCTTTTGTTAAAGAAAGATTTTGAAGTTCTACTAACAGATGGCGGGAGAGTGACAAAAGTGTTTTGAGAGACTGGCAAGGAGCTTTAAACCAGGCTTAAAGCACTTGGCGTATGAACTGGCTGAAGAAAAATTTAAGCAGCACAGATGACTGCTGGAGAATACATTACACTGGGAGTCCCTAGCATGTCTGACAATGGGATAATATTACCTAACAACCAGCAGCTGACAATAGATGAGCTTATCTTGTAAAATGCAGTTTATTTCAAATAAGTGTTTGGACAGCTATTACAAAAAGCAGTGGACGTAGAACTGGTATGGGCCTTTAATTCAGATTCAGAGCAAACCAAAATTAAACTGTTCAGGTCTATCTTGCAATTTATTAACTTGGCAATTCCGCTTTTCCCTTCATCTTAAAAGAGTATTTTCCTGTGGCTAATAGGAACAGTTCTGCTTTAAGATTATTAAAATCAAATTATGTCCTTTAGAGTTCATGAAACTACTTTTCCCTGCTGCATAAATTAGTCAGCTGTATTCTGTTTATTCTTTATTCTCTGAACTGCTTTGAGGCAGGATAAATTAGCCACTGGGGATTAGATACGTTTTGGAATATACCTGTAGTCTGAAGGACTAGTGGGAATGAGCCAGCTGTATCTTCCTCATGAACTCTGCTTTAAAGTGGTTGTTGCGCTTGGGGCTACAGTTCAGATCAGCAGAGAAAGATTTTCAAGGGCTTTTCCCTTCCTCTCTTCCACGTCGCAGGACGCCTGGATACATTTCACCTTGCAATCACTTGTCCATAGAAGCATTTGCATCATTACTTTCTCTTCAGTCTGTGACCTTTGACACCCAACTATTTAATCTCCTTCTGATTTCGGTCAAAATAAATGAATCATGGTTTCATTAGAGGAGTAACTGAGCTAAATTGAGCAGAATGAAGCTCAGAGTAGGCATTCTAGCCCGTGAGTCCCAAAGTTCTCTGAAACTTCCCTATCTGAAACAACTGGTTTCTGGTTGCAACTGGGGAAAGCCATCAATGATTAGCCTTAATTTCTACATTGCTGTTGAAAATGCTTAAGATTAACTCTCAAGATTGGCAGATTGTAATTTCTACACTGGCATGACTATACTAGCAGACTCGGTGTAATAAAAATTGGGGCAGAGAGTGTAGAAAGAAAATAATAGTGTAGCCCAACAAGAAATATCAGAGTAACCCTGCTTAGGCTTAAGAGGGTAGAGGGGCAGCAATTACACAATCAATGAACTCACAAAAGTCCTACGTTAAAAAAGGGAAAAGTAAAAAATTACTTGCTCCTGCTCTCTTATTCTTGAAAGAGGGTATATGAAAGTTCAGAGGAAAACCCACTCTTTTCAGGAAGCTGGGGAATCAAAATAGCAATCCTGGGGTAAAGTTCGAGACTGCAGAGCTGTAGTTACAGGCAGAGAGTCCTATTAATGTTTCTATTGAGTACTACAGGAATCTTGACGTCTTGAGAGGGAGAGCTTGATCTCTTTCCTAAATGACTCTGTTTAGACACAGAGCTCTCAGGTGGCTTCAGCCATTTGTTCTTAGGCGAGAGAACAGATAGATTTGCTTAGCTTGATTTCCTTTTCTAGTCCACCTTGACAGAAGGAGGCACAAGGAGACCAAAATCTGCATTTTTCAAGGCAATGATTCAACGTTGACATAAATTGAGATACTGGTTCTGGGACGAGTGTGGTCTCTGACAAGACTGTGATAGGCATCCTAATGCTGCGCTGTAAGGGACTGAAGAATGAGGAGTAGAGACATGGCATTCTCAAGGTCACATTGCCACAGCTTCCAATAAAAACAAAAAATATTGAAGAAGTAAATATGCCAAAGTAAAGAATGTTGCTTCATTGAAGTGCAATAAAGAATAGAATTTGCTGAATTCATCTGAGATGACCTAGAACACTTTTGCTAGAAGAAAAATACTTTCCCTCATTGACCTCTAAAAGCAGAGATTTGAGTATAGCTTTAGCTGCACCTTAAAGAGTGACCCACTAGGAAACGATTGAGGAAAACGGAAATTCTGCAGTAGATTTTTGTGAGATCTCATTATTTTACACAGTGGAATCGGTCAAAAAGAGATTAACATAGAGAGCTAAGATCTTTAAAAGACAAGGCATTTTATGCACTGCTTTGGTCAGTTTATGGTTAATTTGTTTTTACTCTGCCTGACAGCAAGCCATAGTGGCCTACAAGAGCATTCAGTTTACTTTCTCACAGATAGGAATGAAAAAGAGACAGCTGTGTCAAAAAGATGAGCGAGATAAGCAAAAATACACAAACTTTAAAAAAATAACAGTTTCATGTCTCTGTGTCCTTTAAGCTTCAAAATACTATTGCTGATTATACAATTATTGTGTTAACAAAAGAAAACTTGCCTTTCTTACTTATTCTTACTAGTCTAGTCTTACTGGTCTTATTCTTACTAGAGGAGAACTGGACAGAAGCATGTTCTAACCTAGACACCTGTGCATCGTCTGTGTTTAACTCTCTAGGTAGTGTCTTTTGCCTCAGTAGTAGTAGTACAGTCTTTTGCCTCAGTAGTGTGCAAGTCCAAAGTTTGGATGTGGAATATATAGCCTGAAAAGCTTTAATTATTGCACAGTCAGGCCTCTGTAGAAAACAGCTACAGATGCTAAAGACCTGAAAAGTTGCCAAAGACACTGCCTTCTTTTTTAGGCATTTGTGAGCTCTTCTTTTGTAATCTGCGCCCGAGTGACTAGGAAACTCTGGGGAATAAAAGCAGGAGACCAGAGAGAATCTGTGTTGTTTCCTAGAATCATCCAAATGGTGGAAATAAGAGGAACAGAATCCAAGAACTGGACATTTTCTTCGGTGGAAACCAAAAATCTAATAAAGGCTAAACGTAGTTTGTTTGACAAGTCTGAGTTCCATGTCAACTGAAGAAAGACAAAAATAAGCTACTTGTATTCAGAATTAAATTAGAGTGATGAATTTAAGCCTTTTGGCTGAAAGTCAGTATGGATTGTGTTTTCATGTGTTGCTAGAGGGGGTGACCAGTCTTGTAAGTTTGTTCGTTGCAGTAGACCTTTCAAGATTTTGTGCTAGGTGGTTCTGTGTCTTTGTTGGATCAGTATCACAAATGATACCTGCTGTGAGATCTTTAGGAGGATTTCGTGGAAAAAAAGAGAAAAAAAAAAAAAGAAAAAGAAAGTGCGTTGTGTATTTAGTGCTAATGGTAATTAATTACGCTGGACCATAAATCTGTTTTGCCTGATGTTATTCTTAGGCATCAAGTTCAAGCTACTATTACTACAATTTCTAGAAATGTTTTCATGGGTGACTTCTTCAAAACTAAGTGTGTCTTGTTTCTTGCTTTTCGGCTCGTAAGAACTAGTTCAGGGAGATACTAAAAAAAATTGTAATCTAAATTCAACATCCTGGAATAATTGACAGAAGAAAATTCAACAAAAAAGCCTGCCAGTACTGATTATTTTCAGTTGATAAAAATCATTCATTTACTCAAAAAAATAGGCATATTTATTGAATGCTTAATTAACTGCTTTTTAATTTTAACTTCTTTCTTTCTTCCTATTTTTGCCATTCTTTTTTAGTGTTAATATGCAAAACAGCAGATGGGTTTTTTTATGAGATAAGTACCAAAATAGTGGCTTGGGAAATCAGTTATAGTCACTCTCAGAGGTATAATAGGCAGCCCTCTAAATCTTATCAAAAAAATCTGGGAAAGGAATTAAAAAGGCTATTGTAGATAGTTTTATTGAAGGGAAAAAGATGTCAAAGAGAAGTCAAAGAACTGTCCATGAATATTAAGATTAGTGTGACCTTGATCTGCTCAATAGTCACAGTTTAATTTTATAAAGTTTATTAAAACTTATTTTTAATTTTTCAGTTATTTTCTAGGATAATGTATAACATTAAGTATTAGAAACTGTATGTGTGTACAAAACTAGTGATACCTATCTGAGAAGTTTGCACTGAATTTGGGAATTCAGTGTTCACCTATCATTGCTGAAATACTTAATCATTTGGAGGAAAATCAGGGACCTTCTTGTAAGTATGTAGAATACTAAATATTGTAGAATCCTAAGGAAAGGAGACTTGAAAATGTTGACAAATCTTACATCGAAAATACGCTATTTCAGATGTTTCGAAGTATTACTGCTTTTTAAAATACCCTTTAATGCATTTTCAAGATTAGTAAAATATCATCTAAGAGTAAAAGAATATTTAGAGTTATACTTTTGCCTATTTGAATATTGGCATCAATCAGACACTCCAGAAAGTCTAGTCAACTAAAGGAGAAAAATATTCCTTTTTGGCTAGTCCTCCACCAATCTTCATCGTGATATGATGGGGCCAAATAAGAAAAATTTCATGTAGTGTAAATTTAGGTCTTGAGCTCTTATGCAAAGAAACTTTGCTCAAAGCTTTTGCTCTCTCTTTCAAATAGGAAATACCAGATATGCCTTCACTGATTTTGCTATTAGAAGTAGCACATACATAGAAACAACCAGAGTCTTCAGAGACACTTGGGTAAAGGACTTGTGGAAGAAAACTCCCTGCATTTATAAGAATATATGGTATCAGGTCAAAATATAGGGTTCCATTTGGTAGTGAATTTTATTTTTCTAAGACTTTGAGCCACTGTTTACACATTTCAACATGAATCTTTTGCGACAGTAGTCCAAGATCACAGGGGAGAAATTATTTTGAGAAAAGAAAGCAAGGTCGGAGAAGGACGGAAAAAAACAAAAACCTGCACCTCAAGATATTGTAGACATCTCTCCAGTCAGTGATACTGGAGCATTTTAATGTTTCATCAGATTCCAAATGGAATCTATCTTAGTATGAGCAAACCTCAAGTAATTATTTATTTATGTGCAGGGCATCTTAAGAGCAAGGTGTCTAAAAAAAATTGTCCTGGTTTACTCAAGGTTGTTGGCAGGAGTAATGTCTGTGAGATACTGCTCCTTCATTTCAGCATGGAATAGAAAGAACCTTGTGGCCATAAACTCAGTTAGTAAGGAAAATTTAGTGATAAGCATTGTTAACTTTTCTGCCAACCTTTCCATAAAAAAAAAATCCAGAACTTGTTTCACAGTCTTACAAGTCTTCTGTAAAACATCCCTAGCATTATCTTCATAAGACAAGTATAGCAAGAGAGTCTAGATTGTTTTGTACTCCTCACATTAAACTCTCAAACATTCCTATTTTCATCTCCATGTATACATGAAGGGTAGTCTAGCCCATTCTTCTTTTCCAATCCGCAGCTTCATTCTACAGTCATTTGCAAAACAATACAGTTTTTAAAAGATTTTTTATTTACTTTGACAGAAAACTTTGTGATTTGGTAGTTGAGAGTAACATAAACGTGACTTATTTTCTTAATGGTGTCAAGCACTACCACTCACATTATCCGGGCAGCTGGCTCAGAAACAGTCTTTCACTAAGAGTCGTATGTGTCAGCAGTTTCTGTATCAATTTGTGTTAAGATAGCCTTGACTTGCCAGCGAATGAACCAAGTTCATCTAGAGCAAAAATGCTTAGAAGAGCTACTGTAAACCAAAAAGTTTTGTGCCTCAATGAAAGTACAAATTGGCTAATTCCTGAGAGAAGAGAAACAGTTTCTACACTTCAGAAAAAACTGTGGATTGCATGCATATTCTGAATGACAGTAACTTAACATTTACAAATCATAACTTTGTGTTTATTTATCATCATGACAAAGGAATATAATTTCACAGTTATTATTCTGCAATTGAACATAGAGTTTATAGGCAGTATCATAGAAAAGAAGGCTGGAAAAGCTTTAAAGACATAACTAGTTCCTCATTTTGCCCAAAGATGGAATCAGCTGTATCAAACTTAGACAAGTTTGCCTGAACTGTAATACTGAGCAAACTGCATACTGCTGACAGTCAGGTTTGCAATTCCATTCACTTAGTTGACATTTTCTACTCAATCTCTGTCTGTTGTGTTGGTCTACTTATAGTTTACCTATAAACTTTATTTATTTTTCTACCTGATGGACTCAACTTTTGGTTATGAGTAGACAGATTGTCCTGGTGAGGTACTAACTCTGCCATGGCTGTGGAGGCATCTGAGCTGGCTTTAGGTGAGTAGTTTGGCTGCTTTGCTATTCTGAGTGCCATGATCAACAGAATCACCAACCTTTTGCACCTTAATTAACCTACTGTTGTTTGCTCTTGTAGACTAATATAGGTCATGATATTTTCAACTAGGGTCTGGCATGTAAATAGTTTCCTTGTAAGCAATTAATCTTACTTACTTTAAACACCAAAAATAGAGGTCAGTACAGATAAATTGTATAAATTATATAAAGTATAAGTGGGGACTCCTCATTAGCAGTCAACATCAGTACTAAGATATTTTTAATAATATTTGCTGCTGTGGTATAAATACGTTGCACTTATTGCATAAAAAGTTACTGAGTTCAAATATAGCAATAATTGTAAAAAAAAAATTTCAAATGATATTTCCTTTGCAATTTTAGGGCTTTTTTGTTTCCACATGATACTTTAGAACTATAGATAATACGTCTTTGGTTATTAGTGATCTACCTTTTCTACCAAGTGCTTCTAGTCTTTTCTTTCTTTTCTGGTTTTTTCATTCTCAAGAAAGCAGAAAGAAAGTCATTCGACAAAGCACCAGGAAAACATATTTCAAAAACCAGTGACACTCAACAATTTTTTTTTAACCTTATCAAATTTGTTAGGAAAGTAATTGCATGCTTATTTATAAAAGAGAACTAATAATTTAAATAGATTTTGTAAACAGAAATTGGATTATTTTTATCCCTTTCACCTTCACCTTGATTTTCCTGTTTGAGATCGGAGTTCTAATCATATTTACTCTGCTAAGGGCATAACTAAGCATTATAGTCCCAAAACATAAGCTGACTCCTGTAAAACCCAGCCAGTGTTCCAACTTGATGATAAAACTTTTGGTGAGTTTGGTGACCTGCCATTTGGCATTGCTGGAATGATTTTGCTGAGTTCCGCTTTCATCTTCCGTTTAACACAGCCCAGGATTTTAACCTGGTGAGTTTCAGAGCTGTGTTGAAAACTATTAGGTCCGTTATTTCACTGACCCAAACCCATTTAATTTACACAAGAAGCACTATCAAATATAGCAGAACTTTCATTAAATGTAAAATTAAATATTATTAAAAGATACTTTCTTCATCTCTCAGTTACCATATTCATTATCAAGATATATTGATCTGTGACATAGGAATTTGTGTCTAGTTGCAATTTCTCTTGATCATGCCTAATCAAGCAAATATAACTAGAAAACCTCGGATGACCCATCCTAGTGAAACCTTTGCCTTTTTTTTGTAAGGAGAAACTATGTCACTCAAAATACTCATTTAAGGGTGATTTGTATATGCATTATCAGTATTTAAAGCTCTTTACGTCCTATTCAAGTATTCACATGAAATGAAATATCGGAACCAAGTTATATGCAGTGATTTTAGTTAATATAAAGCTGTTTTTTGTAAGCAGGAAGTTTGTGTAGGTTTCTAATTGCTGGCTAAGCCTGGATACTTTTTTCTCCTCTTGTGTCTGCCACAGAGAACGTGCTGATATGACCCAAACAATAATAAACTATGAAATATCCCAGAGCGGTATCCAAAAAAAAAGCAAAGAAATACCAGAAATGAGTATAAACATCTTCACAACCAAGAATGTGTCTTACCCAGCATTTTCTTGAAAACATCAAAATCTCTGTAATACAAGCACTTTAACCTCTGTAACACCAGGTAAATCAGGTAACAAATGGTTATTTTCCCAGAAACTAACTTGCATGCAGTAAGCTTTCCTTAAGGGAATAGCACTTGCCCTTGGAAATTAATCCCGGTATTTTATCTTATACCATTGCTTTTCTTCTACTCACCACAATGAGTAATATAAAGACAGCTGAGTGCAGCAGCAGTCTGTGCGTCTCCCTCCTCACTTTGCCTCGCTGTTGCTCTCCTGCAAGCTGTAGCTGTGCAGTCCTCCAGACAGAGCGTGCCAGTCACCTGGGCAGCAGGTACAGGCGCCGCGTTAGCACTTGCCGTCTGCCTCACGTTCCCAACACCCTCGCTCCTTCCGGTCGGTCGTTCCAGGGGAGGAATGACACCAGCGTTTCTGAGCTGTTCCCTTTTCTCCCAGAACACTCAGGGAAAGCAGACTTCGTGATCTCCATGCTAACTACCAGCCTGCCTGCTGCTAGTTCTCCCCACTTCTGCCGGTGATGACATTCAGCTTGCTCCTCCACGCAGGATACGGCACTGATTCCTCATTATGTAAGGCAGTCTAGGTCAAGTGTAGGAGAGAGACTGCCGGCCTGAGCAAGCCAGTGGATTGCTCCCGCAGCTTCATGGGGTCTGGAGGCTGGATCCTGATCTTTGCTACATCTTCTCGGGTAAATGTTTTTGCATTATTTAAATAGAGACTGTGCTATTTTATTATGCGGAAAGCTGTCAGCCATGCTGTGAATTGCAGAGAGAATTTGCTAGGTGAAACCAGCTCTGTCAGCACAATTGAGTTAACAGAGGAGTAGCTCTAGACATCTCAGATTTAAGACACTTTACAAATAAATAAATCATAAATCGGGTTTGTTTAACAAATGTCTTTTCTAACCATATGGGGATCATTGTTAATTTGACTGATTAAGCAGTGAATGAAATGCATTTGCTTGAAGGTGGTGTGGGAAAGCATTACTGGATATAGCTATTAGCTCTGAGAGGTTTACTGCAGTTCCTGCTATTGTATTGTTTCAGCCTTGCAAATTACAAATACACTTCTTTTATTAAACAAAATGAAAAAAAAATGTAGCTGATTTTCTTGTACTCTTTGTTTATTTTTTGAAGTAGCAATTAAATCTGGGATGCTCTTTGCTATTTGCTGCATGATTGTGTGTATCTATATGCTTCTGAAATATGTGAGGTGAATACTGCAGGTAGGATTACATTTAGTGACTGCTCTGCAGAGCAGTACTTGTTAGCTAGGTTTATGTTAGAGGTGGCTTTTTTTCATGCGCCATGTAGAATTCAAAGATCTTTTTGTATTTAAAACCTGCTGAAAATCAGTCTGTAACAAAACATAGAACAGGTTTGTCCTTAAATGAATTCTACATACTGAGTATCGTCAGGTGCTGGGACATCTGATTATACTGGAATGCAGCAGAAGAGGCCCTGGAAAGTAACAGCATAACACTGGTACTGCAGTATCATCTAGGGAATTTCAACAAGGCTAGCTTGCTTGCCGGGAACAAGTACTATGTAATAAATTTGAAAATATTTTTAACTCATTTGAGAGATTGATTGGAAAACTCGTATTCATGTGCAGTACCTCGGACAGCAACTTTTTTTTCTTTCCTGGTACTGTAGTTTAACTTCATGGGAGTTAGCAATTTGTAAAAACCAAATAATGCAAGTTTAAGATGTATTAACTAATTACAAAATATAGGGGAATTTATAGGAAAAACACCTGAGAGAAACTTTGTTCAGCATTGTATCAACTAGTTATATTTAACAACCTACTACCAAGTTTTCATTTAGTGTATTAACAATAGTGATGTTTGTATGGAATTACGTTAAAGAATGTCGAAACAGAAAATAAAAATGCAAAGCTATTACCTATTGGCAATATGGAATTTACAGAATTTTCATAATAGGTAACTGCTTACTCTAAGAATAGATGACAAGGTCCCTTTCTTATATTAATATTTAATCTTATTTTAATTTCAGATTATATATTAATAGCAGATTAAAACTAATTTTGGTGAGAAGACTGAAAGTCCTTTAAATGTATTTTTCCCCCCAATAGAAAACAGTGGTTCTTTACATTGTTCTAGAAATAACTGACAGAATTCGATTTCACCATTTGTTTGTAAGTGAGGTGAATTGTTTTATCATTTTCTTATAATCTTTAAAAGCTCTTTCTCTGGAAAAGAAGTGCCAGTCAGTTGTCTCTTCATTGTGGTCTTACCTTACCACCAGTTACTAAATTACTATTTTTTTTAGTTTAGTTTAGTTTAGTTTAGTTTAGTTTTGTTTTAAATGACAGTCATGTACATCTATGCTGTGGTTTAGTAGAAATACCAGGCTAGTGCCTTCATTAATTACATTATGAAAGAAGTTAGTTTCAGGAAAATGTAACTCATTTTTTTTTATCTTCAAAACACCCCTGTTGCAATGCAGTATATTACATTGTATAATATTTTATAGATACTCTTTTATACTTCAAACTACAGTATGCCTTGCAAACAGATTCTTAAAATAATAGCATAGTATAGGAACTTAAAGCAAAACCACTAGGTACCATGCAGATTTTTAATGATCTGCTTCAGATTCTTTGTCTCTTGCTGCCTAAAGCACTCTAAAATAGTTAAGCTATTATATGTGAGTACACTGTGTTCCATCCTATTTCAAGTGTGGGTGCTTGAGGTATTTTCTTACTGGCTTAAGGAATATTAATAACCTGTCTATTCAATGGAAGGAAAAAAACTTACTGTTTTTAAATGTATGGTCGGTTTCTGGAAGTGTTATTATTTTTTGCATCATGGTTCATAGCAGGGTACAAACTGTACTTCTCAGCATAGCAAGCTGCAGATGCTTCAATAGGATACAAAGTCTTAGAAAAGGGTGTTTCTTGTGCATATTTATATATTCTATATTCTGGTATATCACTTTGGGCTTGAGATATTGTGTCTGAGCTGTAAGGTATGGTTTGAACTCACTACAAGGCAAGATATGGGCCATAAGTGGTTAGCACCTTCTCCTGGTATTTTCCTGGGGTATACTGGAATTGTCCAATCCATGACTACATCAGTAGCTTGATTTCAGTATTCTGTATATTCCCTGACATCACAATATGCAGCCTGAGTTGCTGACAAACCTTCCTCTTCGCTTTTCCTTGCAGTACTAGACTTTAGTGTCCTGCAAAGAGTTTCTGTGCTCTCTTCATAGCCATGGAAATGTCGCTAAAACTGAGGGGCATGGAAACAATATGAAAGTGTGTGAATTAAATTATTTTAAAACAATACATATTGAGCATAAACAAAGTTGAGACCAGTTTTTGTAACCCATGATGTAAGCAAAGTATAGGAGTATATATTAGACTATTAATTTCTATAAAGGTATTTATACCTCAGATTTTGCCTGCCCATTTTAACTGAGTAGTTAATATATGTATTGTGATGACAATGATATGCCAAGTTAGGGCTAAATTGAAAAAGAAAGACAACAAACATCTGTGGTTTAGTTTATCTCATGTTAACATCTAGATGTAAGACTGTAATAGTATAGTTCACAAGCTTTTCCAGGTAAGTTTGGGCTCACAAATGCAGATCTTTCACTGTCCAGAACTGTCAATTTTTATTTGCATCTAGTACACAAAAACATTCCAAATGCGACAAATATCTATTGCTGTAGGCATATCTGTTCTGAAGATATGTTCTGTCCCTTGTGTAAGAAGTTAATTCTTTTTATTCAGAGCTTTTTCTCACTTTTCATTGAAACTGGTTGGAGGCAGTCTTCTGTTCTGTGTTGCTACAGTCCATGTCATTTTTCCAGGTCCTGGTTCTTTACAAAGATGTTTTTTCCATCCTTATCTGCTGTATAGCTCTTCTGTGACTGCAGTGCAGTTGGTTCACAAGTTTAGAAAAAGCCCTCCTGGATTATCATGTTCGCTTGCTTGTCCATGGAGGACCTTGGATGGCTCATCCCTTATCTCTTAGATAAACTTCTTCGCTACCTGTTTTCCACACCCACTGCATTTTACAGAATTCATTCCTAGAACACTAGGAAAAGATACTGAAAGAATCAAGGAAGATTTATGCATGTTTTGATAAATAAAATATACCTCAGACATTGTCATTAAATAAATAAATTAATAAATATGTTACTCTTATCACATGGTTTACTGCCATGGCTGAACACTTAAGCTTCTGAACTTAATTTTGAAGATTTTTCTAGATTGTACAGAACTATAATATTTGTAGCACAAATACAGAACTAGGAGAGTGACAAAAAGAAATGCATTCTCTTTTTCTTTAGCTGAGTCCTTTATAGATGCTTTTCAGAGAGGGAACTGTGTTGCAGGGGATTACCAGAGGACTTCCAGATGAAGAAAACCAGAATCTCTCAGTGCCTGCTGATCATTAAGGGTGTGCTGTCTGTGGCAGTCAAGCCAAAAAAAAATACTGGGCTGTTCTTTATCTGCACAGTATTCCTGAGGCAGCGCCAAGGGTAGGACTGGTCAAAATGTGTATGAGGGCAAGTGAACCACAAATCTCCATTAATGCAAAGTTACCAGGTCTGCAGAATCTGAAATCTGCAAGCTTGCAGGCTCAAGGCCGCAGTGGAAGTTTGCCTGGCAGCTGTGTCCCGCCTGGGCAGGGTGGGGACGTGCTCTTAGGGCCTGATGGGTGGTTGCTTCAGCCCATGCCCATTAAGATGATTGCGCCTTGAGCACTCGGAGCGGGAGAAATTGTCACCATACCTGCAGGAAGAAGCAGTCAAAAATTTCCCAAGTAAATGCAGTGAAAATCCTAGACTTACTTGGGTTTGAAAGTTATTTTACTATTAGCGGTGTCGTATTTGTTTAGAGACAAAAAAAAAAAGCAAGTTGGATTTTGGGGGAGAATATGGGAGACCATGTTTTATTTTCCTAACTTTCCATTTATCTAAGAGTTAGAGCAGCTGTGATTGAGAAATCTATACCTTTGTTTCTTTGTTTGTTTGTTTGTTTTCTGCCATTGTGGTGCAATGTGTAAATTTAAAACATTAAAAATCTTTTTTTTTAGCTCTTTAGCAGTTGGAAAGAAGTTGCTATTGTGTTGATAAAACCACCTCTGTCAAACTCTGTATCTGGTAACAGTCTGGTTCAAGGAGCCACCAAAGGCGCTTGTTAAGATAACCACAAATCCTGTCAGTTTTCCTGATGCTGTAACCTGTTGGAGATGAACTTGAGCACCTGGTTATGCCAGTGTGACCAATGAAATTTGAAACATGAGAAATGCTGCTTAAAAAAAAAAATCTGTCAATATTCTGTTAATGATACTTGGAGATTTCTTAAAGTCAGTGGTCATATTAAGCATCCTATGCTGAGCCTCTACAAACACTTAAAAAAGGACATTTTAACACTACGGGAAACTGTGTGCTTTCACAATACACTCAAATGATATTTAAACTAGGGGGAAATTTCATGTGTTATGTTCAGGGCTAAAACTGTAGGCACCTGAGGTATCTCAAAGATTTTTACTACCCAGTGTTTATTGTTTAAGCTATCTAGATTCCTAGTTTGTTGCTTTCTTTCTCTCGGCATTTTTTTAATTTCAAAATGCAGCACTTTAAAGGACCTACGCCTGTAAAATGTCAAACGTGCCCAGACGATAGCAAAGACTGGAGGAACTCATATTAAAACTTCAGCTGAGGAGTAAATATTCTGCCTTTTAACCTAGTGATAAATCCATATTTATAAACACCAGGCAATTCATCATTTCCAGAAAAGTCCTCCATGAGCAGAAAGATGTCTGGGAATGATCTGTTAGAGTCAGCAATAGTAACTGAACATCTGTTTAGTATTTAAAATTTTAAGGGTGATTCTGAGTCAGGGGTTTTATTAGCACTACAAAGTGATTTGTCACCTGCAAATACTCTTCCTGACCCTGAAGAACTTTTTGAAAATGTGTGAAAGAAAGATAACTCAGCTTTTACAATTATACTTAAATAAGAATTAAACTGTTGACGACCATGTTACCAGCTGATAATAATAAGATAATGGCTTGTAGATCTTTCTTCCTCAAGGTCATAGAATTGAACTGCATTTGGGGGTGGGCCTGCCTGAGCTATTTAGCAGCCTACCAGTAGTGCCAGGAGCAAAGCTAAATTCAAAACTGGTGATTATGGCAGCAGGGAAATATGAAAGCATGTGAAGCCTTTCTAAATCAGTGCTCAGGCACTCCCCAAGGAATCGGGTTCTATGGTTTTATCCAGCTTGGTCTTACTCTTTGTATATCAGCATTTGAGTATTGGTATTTGGATATATTATGGTATGTTTTAACTAAATATTTAGTGTCATAAGGTTGCTTCATTGCTTATTTTAACCACTGTATTATTTGTAGTTAAAATATTTAAAAATTTTGGGGGTTAGAATTCATTGTCAGGACAATTGTTCATAATATTCTGTATTGATAAATGCTTGAAAATTAGGTATTTTACTGAGAGATTCCAAGAGTTTGTTGTGAAGGGCCAAGCATGTCTGGCCAACACCAGGAGGTGGAGAAATTCAGCTTCTTGTAGCTTGGGTTCAAGTAAAATTTAAGCAGTCAAAACCTCATGTCATAAAAGCATTAAAAAGGAACGTATCAGAACAATACTGGAATTGACTCTAGTGGATCAAATCCGTTATAACTGCCTAGGATCACTGAATCACAGGTGAACGTGTTAAGCATCTGCTGTAACCCAGATGACAGTCACATTGCATACAGGTATTAATTAGGCTTATTTTCTTTTACAGGCCAGATTTTTATTACACAATGAAAGAAATGCAGTATTATTTTTGGCCCTTCTTCTGTGCGCCTTTCACCTTCTAGTCACTGCTCCCTTCCTTTGCTACCGCAGAGCACCCCCCCACTCAGCATGGATGAAACTAGAGTTTTCAAATGTGTTTGCTGATGGCAATTCCACTTTTTCTCCCCCTTCCTTTGTCAGGAAAGCAAAATGAGAAGTATATAATGCTGTCTGATTTAGCTCCAGCTGAGGCTGATCCAGTGCAGCTGGGGTTTATTGTATTTGCTACCACTGTTACGTAGCAGTCTGAATTTTAAAAAGGAGCGTTTTTGTCTCGGTTCCAGATTTGGCTGCGCAGCTGTCATCTGAGTCCAAGGGAATGTATAGATGTGACGCGGCAGCCCTGAACCAGGCTGCGTGATTGGCAATGCAGTCTGTAATTGATGGACACGTCACGGGACTCTGGCACAGGAACTTTCCTTCTTTCTGTGGGAGGGGGGAAGGTGATCGAACCCATGACTGAAGATGTTGAATCCACCATCACTGCTCAGTAGGGAGATGTAAGACGAGACAGAGGCCGGGTAGCATTGAATTGTGATGTGCCAGGGGCTGACCTGGAAAGGCTGCTGGCACTTTCGTAACAGACAATCCTTACCCAAGCTATTTTCTTCTCATGTTTCAGAGACAAATAGTTGAGAGAAAAGAAATGAAAATTAATGAAAAATTATACTCGTTTAACATTGGATAAAGGAATCTGCTTCTCAGCAAAACCTCTGCCCTTTGTTCCTAGCTGAAGGAAAAGGAGGCTGTAGATTTCCAGACTTGCTAAAGTCAGGAAATCTGTTAGCAGGCAGTCTTTCACAGGCGATTCATTTCTTTTGCCGGTAGATGGGGCTGTCTTTTAAAGTGATGGCTTGGTATCTTTTTTAATTTCCCCTTTTTTTCTTTCTTCACCCTTCTTGCTGTCTGTCTTCATCCTTTTCCCACCCCCACCCCCTCTTTTTTCTGCTTTTTTTTCATTTGCTTGCTGTTTGCTGATTTGTATTAGGTAGCACAGAGCGAGCCTCAGAACAGGAGGCTGAGTACGAAGCACAGAGGATACTGCAGAGGTCCTTTTCCTTTTTTTATTTTTTTTTTTTCCTTTCTTCCTCCCTTTCCAATGAGAATGCAGCAATATATAAATACTCAATAATCTTTTGGAACTCGGAATCTGAACAAGGTTATGAGAGAGCGTTTCAAGCATTTCATCAGCACTATCTCTTGGGGTTTTTTAGTTTTTGTTTTCCACATAATGCATTTGAAATTCATGTTTTATCAGGTAAGCCAGCAGGATGTTAGATCCTAGACCTTAGTTCATTTATGTGAGCTGTCTGCATGGGCTGTCCCACTGCTTCTTGTTTCTCTTTTCATTTCCGAATGCTTGCTTTGTAGTTGTTGTTACGCATATAAATAAGGAGAAGAGCCAATTCTCGTGTTTTTAAAAATGTTTCAATAGCTGCATTCAGGTCTTTTATCAGCACAGCATTTTGTTACAAGATGGATTTCACTGGCCTTGTATTTTTGGGTGTTTGCCAGTTTCTTGGGTGATGGGGTGTGTGTATATAAATTCTTATTCAAGATTTTTTTCCCCTGGACTGTTTAGAAGTTAACAGAGGTCATGTTGTTTCTTCACATGGAAAACATATTACGGGCTAAAGCAAGCAATGGTGCAGTTAAAATTATAACATTGCAGGAGCGTACAGTTTTCCTTCCTGTAGAGAAGCTCTGCTGTAAGGCTAAATGTTTCACACAAATGTTTGACGTTTACCAAAGGATGAAAGGACTCCTTTCTCTCTTTTTCTCTCTCTCTACCTCCCTCTGCCCTTAATCTTTCTGGTCAGGTACACTGCTAGGAGCTCTTCTTTTCATTTACATACTGATCAGGATGAGTTGTAATGCTGTAGATATAACTCGGTTCATAATCTGAACCGTCTTGCTTTTTCAAACAGCACAAGAAATTTGCCAGGTGGACATCAAGCTCTTTCAGCGCCTTTTCTAAAATGGATTTCTTCTCTGCTGCTTGTCTGAGGTATGTGCTTGAAAGATGGGATCCCACTGAACTCATTTAACTGGGGTCGGGCTGTCTGTTCAGCCCACCCATCCTTCATCCCCACTTTGAAAAAGTTGTTCCTCATTCCGCAATATTTGAGATTTGATTGGTATTTTCTCTCGCTGTTGAAAACCTGTTCAACTGTCCTTATTTCAGAAATCCTTATTTTGTGGTTATGGTCAAACTCCTGAGCTGTATTGGCTGATGTTAGTGTTGCATTCTTGAGGAGCTTTTCTACTGTGTTTTCCAGGCTTGAACAATGTGTTAATATAAAGTACAAAGGAAAAAAGACTGCGCTAAAAATGACTCTGAGAATTTAATGTGAAACAATAACAGGATGATTGCTGTCAAGACTTGACACCCTGTTAATCTATTCTGCTGAGCCTGGGTTGTGTTATCTTGCATATTTGCTGAACTATTTACACAAAGGAAAACAAGTTAGAGACAGGCAGACTTTAAAGGATTGTCCTCAGTTTGCCAGGTAGTCACAGAAAGTTTTCATTATTTTAAAGAAAGTGTCAGTGATGAGAAGGGGGCAAAGTAAGAGCTTTGTTGCATAAGGCTTAGCATAATCAGTACAATTCTAGGAAAATTCTAGAAAAACAACAGCAATTTGCATAGTATCTTGTTACAGAACTAAATAGTTTTAAAAATCTGACTGTAATGAATTACAGGAAAATTATATAGATGAAGGTATATCATGGAGCCATATATCCTATCAGCTGCTTGAAACAATACTTTATATCTGGCAAGGGTCGTTTATTATTGATCACTGAAATTTACAGTGATATTATGATATTATAACCTAAACTTCCTTTGAAGCTTCAGAAGTTGTAATGGTGAACTATTGAGATAGTTGGGAAGCAAAAATAAATAACGTATTATTTCATTTTTAAAATGAAGGTTGCCTTGCACTAGAAAACCTTCAGAATATCTAGGAATATGACCATTCTCTTCAGTGTGCTATTCCAAGGCCAAGCACTTTAAAGAACAGCTGCTTAGTGACTTTTAAGGATGACATCACTGCTACTATCCATATTACACTACATCCTTCCAACATGTGTTGCTACTATAAGAGTTTTGTACGTTAATGACAAAAGCAGATATATTTAGGGGACAAAGACACAAAGCTTAGCATTGGATTTTGTCCCTTAAATAGTATTTAACTGATCCTTCTTTATAATCTTTGGCCACTTGAAATTGAAGAACTGAGATTAAAGAACTATGAAGATTTTCCTGCTCTCTGAGGAATATTTTGGCAACAATTGGGAGAAGTGGGTACTTGTTTGCAAACTAATTTTTGAAAGAGGCAGAAACCTTGCTCTAATTCATGTCCATCTTTAGAACCACGATACTCGTTGGGTGAATGTCTTTTCTTTCATTTTATTCATTTTCTGAACTCCAGTACCAGCTCACCTGTGGGAAAACATATTGGGCCTTTTGGGCTAGATAAGCTGGAGAGTTGGGCAGGAAGAAATTTTATGAAATACAACAAGGGCAAGCATAAAGTCTTGCATCTGTGAAAGAATAACCCCATGTGTTAGTATAGGCTGGGGACTGACCTGTTGGAGAGCAGTGTAGGGGAAAGGGACCTGGAGGTGCTGGTGGGCAGCAGGACGCCCATGAGCCAGCAGTGTGCCCTCGTGGCCAAGAAGGCCAATGGCTTCCTGGGGTGTGTTAGAAGGGGAGTAGCTGGTAGGGCGAGAGAGGTGAGGCCACATCTGGAATATTGCGTCCAGTTCTGGGCCCCTCAGCTCCAGAGAGACAGGGAACTGCGGAAGAGAGTCCAGCGCAGCCACAGGGATGATGAAGGGAGTAGAACATCTCCCTGGTGAGGAGAGGCTGAAGGAGCTGGGGCTCTTTAGCTCAGAGAAGAGGAGAGGAGACGGGAGGAGTGACCTCATAAATGTTTATAGGTATGTCAAGAGTGAGTGTCAGGAGGATGGAGCCAAGCTCTTCTCAGTGTTGTCCAATGACAGGACAAGGGGCAATGGGTACAAGCTGGAGCATAGGAGGTTCCGCAGAAACATTAGGAAAAGGTTTTTCACTGTGAGGGTGACAGAGCACTGGCCCAGGCTGCCCAGGGAGGTTGTGAAGTCTCCTTCTCTGGAGACATTCAAAACCTGCCTGGACGCGTTCCTGTGGGATCTACTGTAGGTGATCCTGCTCTGGCAGGGGGTGTTGGACTAGATGATCTTTTGAGGTTCCTTCCAACTCCCAACATTCTGTGATTCTGTGTATATCTGTGATCATGAAGAGATTTGTTGATTTTCTTTCAAAAACAGGAACATATCCTACCTTCTTTTTCTCCATTCAAGACAGCTGATATATATAGGAGGCAGTGGGATTCCACAAGAGACTTGTATTTGACCTGTAGACTTTCTGTTAGTTCCAAAACAAATATAGCAGAAGACAAACGAAATTAAAACTTGTAAACTGAGAAAAATAATGTTATGCTATAAGATATACTAGGTAAAGAATACCATTATGCTCTTTTTTAGCGAAATGTTTTAGAGCACTTAAGAGATCAAATTTATCAGAAAAAATCATAAAGCTGAAATATTATAAAATGGGGAAAAAAAGAACATTTGAGTAAATTTTATCTGTTAAATGGTACAACTAATATTTCTGACTTAACCTAACTTCATAGGCAGATGGGGAGGAATATCGTGCAAGTACTCCAGATGTTTTTTTCCTCAGTAGTTTTGGCATACGTTACTTTGATTTTTCTAGTTGTAAGTTTATTCTTCGTAGAGTCCTAACCATGAAAACATATAAAAGTTGGATAGAAACAACTTAAAGTTTGGTATGGGTGAAGTAATAAGTTAAATGGCAATCGTAGACTTGGAAATCATCACCCTTTCCACAGTGGACTTAGTCCAATTTCTGTAAAATGTACTGATCTTTTTTAATTCAATATTAGTAATGTTTATTTAAAGAATCACTGTCTTGTCTTACTAAATACGTGGATGTTCTGTGTTTTACTCATTCCTGTATCATCATTTCTGTCTCTTCTAATTCCACCAGTGTGTGTGGTTCCAGACCTCCTTTCACACTCTTCTAACGTCCTATTTAGCTCTGACAAAAATAATTGGGTTTATTTTGCACTTATTACCAATATCCTGGGAAGCACCCTTCATTGCCATAGTAAATATCACTTGAAAACCCGCAGTTCTGGTTCAGCCTCCATGCTACTTATTGTTTGCATTTATCAGCCCCAGAAACTCTCTCTCCTAACTCTTTGTACTAGGAAATTCTCATTACGTTGCTTTTTCTGAACTCAAATTTCCATCACTCTCTGTTTCAGCAGTATTCAGTGCATCTCTGACCATCTTTCCAGTGCTCTATTTTAAGTGTTTCCATCCCTCTTTTTATTAATTTCCCCTTTCTTTCACAAGTCTCTGAGAAAAAAAGGACATAACCCCTCTATTTTTGGTCTTGGAAATGTCCAGCTCGGTTTGTGCTTTCAAGGTTTATCCCATCTCATGCCCTCTATCTTGATGATGTATTTTGGAACGTTGTAAACACGCAGATCCATCTTTTTCATCTTTCTCCTACTCCTTAAACAGATTCTCTAATTTGCTTCCATCATTGGCTTTTTAAAATTACTTCATGACACAATTCAGAACACTGAAGATCATCCTCCTGGTAAAACAAAACGAACAAACAGAAACGCCAATCCTGTCAAGGTCAGAAAGAAAAATTTAGGAATACATGTAGAGGCTCGTGTAACTCGGATACGATTTATTTAATAGTGGCATTGGTCAAAGATGGCAAAATTAAGCAGCAGCTGCAGTACTTTTAAACTGAAGTGATATATCTGAAAGAAGCTTTCAAATGGTTGGTTATTTAAGTGCATTTCAAGCCAATGGTTGTGTTCCAGATGCATTTGCCTGCAGCACTTCCATCCTCTCATCCCTCCCTGGACTCCATTTTCTACATGGTCTTTAATGGTGTTTTCTTCAGGGGGAGCACCTCTGCGACGAGGACAGGCTGCGGGAGTTGGGATTGTTCAATCTTGAAAAGAGAAGACTTTGGGGGGACCTAATAGCTGCCTTCCAATACCTGAAGGGAACCAACAGGAAGGCTGGGGAGGGACTTTTTACAAGAGTGTCCACTGATAGGACAAGGGGAAATGGGTTTAAGTGGAAGGAGAATAGATTTAGATTGGACCTGAGGAAGAAATTCTTCAGGACGAGGGCAGCAAGACTTTGGAATAAATTGCCCAGAGATGTTGTGGCTGCCCCCTCCCTGGAGGGGTTCAAGGCCGGGGTGGACGGAGCCTTGAGTAGCCTGATCTAGTTGAGAGGCGTCCCTGCCTATGACAGGGAGGTTGGACTGGATGATCTCTAAGGTCCCTTCCAGCCTAGGCCAGTCTGTGATTCTATGATTCTATGATTTTATTTAATGATTTAAATTATTGTTGAATTTATTTGCCAAGAGGAATTCATGACTGAGATACTTCTGGGAGAGATGATAGGTGCTTCTCCTATGAATGTCTCAGCAGGGCTCTTCTGGTAGCTTTGCAGGATTTCTGGAGTAGGTCTGCAGGTGAAAATAGAAGGGAAGAGGCTGATGGATCATTAGAAGCTGAACACTGAAGATGAATTCTCTTCTTTCTGTCAATAGTGGGTGGGACAGGAAGTGAAGACTGAAGAGATGAGTTCATCCAAATGAGATACAGACAGGAACTTTCTAACAGAGGTAGTGAAGAGCTGCAATAGAGTGTCAGAAGAATCTGAAATTCATCGTGTAGGTCTGTAGGAAGACATTAGATGAAATGTCTGTTGGGAAATAGATATAGCAACCTTGCCTTGGGCAGGGAGATGAACTAGATGGTCTCTTATCATTATTTCCAACCCACTTTTTCTATGAGTCTACAAATAGTAGATAACTGCGGTACAACAGACTTAGAAAAGTATATCATAAATTATATAGAGTCTGAAATAGACCTCCTAAAAGCTATCTTCATTAGGATTTTCTTAAAGTATTGTAAGCATCCCCTCAAAATATTTATTGTACAGTATGTACACTCTGCAATACTTCAAAGATATCTAGAAAGAACAGATAATATATCCTGAAAAGTTACTTAACTTCTTAGTGTTTCTTATAGATTAAGTAAGATTTACTGATCAACCATAGTAAGTATGCAAATAAAAGGAGTAGAGAAAGGATATTTGGCAAATCTGATGGATTTTTTAATATTTTCAGAAGAATACTATGCTTTTCATTAAAAAGATTTTTAAGGTGATAGCTTATCATTCATAGAGAGAACTATGACCCTTCAAAAGCTGATTAAATAAAGTGAGTGTAGCAGAGCGATTTCAATATTTTCTTTTTTTTTTTTAGTGTTCAGTATTTTTCACAGCTGAGAAACCCAATCTGATACATCTGTTTTCTGAAATGAAAGCCTGAGATATCCTGTGTTTGCAAAGGGTCTTGACCTCCAAACCCTGTGGCTCTATGTCCCCTGTCACCAGGATGTCCCTGCTGACATGAGCTGACTCTTGAGTCATGTCCCCAAACTCCTTGGGAAACTAGTGACTAAAGCAAGTGAAAATTGTCCCAGGGTCACCTCTTGTTAACAAGAGAGGTGATTGTGTCCCTGGATCCAGGAGTGTTTCTTCCCGGTGATTAATGCATTGGTAAACAGTATTGTTCATATAAATATATATAATGAAACATGTATATATTTATCTAGAAAGAGGTAAAAACAGTTTATTGTGCAGATCATTTTTTGAGTACGACTTTAGAGAAAGCTAAATAAATTCACAAACTGGAATAACTTATTCATCAAGTAAATATAAAATATTTTAACTTTGGAATTAATGATTGCCAAGGAAGCAGCACAATGCTGTCTTAAGTGTCCTTTAGGAACATTTATAGTTGAAAATAAAATAAAATTGAAATACATGGCTTCTTTTTCTCCCATGCAAGTCAGCGTTATGGAAGGACACATCTTCAGATAGATTGTTTAATACTAACTAAAAAAACCCTAATTCTAGTGTAGAAGATTATTAATCAATACTTAAAACAAATGCAAGAACAAATTAGTATCTTGCTAAATCAGTTGTCAAACTGGTCTTAATTCAACTCAAAAGTTGGTGGGGTTTTTTTTTTGTAATTCTGAATGCTTACATCAAGACCAGTGTACATGAGTCATTAAAAATACATTCCTGTAATGGCAGACTAAATTGATTTTGTTTAGCAAATGATAAGTAAGACATATATAGGGTCTGAGAAAAGGAAGACAGGTCAAATATACTTAAAATCTGTTGGAAAATACTATACCTTACTCAATACCACAGTTTTCTGGGACTGAGGAGCTTTGTAGAACTGTATTTACAGACACACCTACATGAGGAAGTCTTGCCAGATGTCATTTCAGGACGTTTCAATCTGTTTCACTGTCTGTTTTTGATGGGCAAATACAAAACTGTCGGTAGCATTTTAGAGAAATTGAATTTATGCCTGCCTGGGCTAGAAATATGTGGAAAAAGATGTGCAGATACAAAAGCCAATCTCCAGAGGCACCCTTCCATCTCAGCCAGTCTGCAAGTCTGTGATTCTGTAATACAAAACCACATTCTAGGAGTGCAGGGGAAGGGTATAATTAGCGCATTCATCTGTATTAAGAAGCAACTATGAAACAAAATAAAAATAAAATAAAATAGGAATTTATATAGAAATATTAAGTTATAATATAAATATAATATTTAAATTTTAAAATACCTCAATAGTGATATGAATAGAAAATTTCGAAATGTTAATATAGACATAGTCTTGTATCACTAGGCATGAGGACTGTACCTGCTCTGAAGTGAAAATACTGTCATATTTCATGAGTAAGAAATAGAGGAGACAGAAGTTTACAGCTTTGTTGATATGCATGGGCAATGACATTAGAAAAAAAATGTAAAATACTTTGTGCACCTTTTAAGTAGATTTCCAGTTGAAGATTACTTTTATTCAAATAATATTTTTAGGTTGGAGGGTTTTGTGTGTTTTGTGTGGTTTTGGTTGTTTTTTTTTTTTTCTTTTTTTCAACAGTAGTAGCAGTGGTGCTACCATTTTGCTTCATACACAACCTTCAATCCAACCTAGAAAGAACCATTATCTCCTCTGGTTTGTGGGTACATTTGCTTAGGTTATCACTGCAATGAGGCGAAAATAAGCAACAGCTTAAAAGGGCATAGGCATTTTGTTGGTTTTTTTTTTTGTTTTCTCTATATCAATAATTGTTATATGTAATGCCAATCCCGAGGATTCTTACAGTTTATGGGAGTTCTAGGGCTACAGCCTGGTAAAAGGAACCCTCCTACCTTTTGGACATTATGTCTGGTAGTTTTGACTCTGGGTTACAAGCTGTCTAGCTGCTGCCTAGGCTGGCTGTGAAGCTGTCACTTGTGGGCATTGACCTCAGACTTGCCCTTTGCTTTCCCCTCGAGACAGGTTTCTATACATCTGTGAAGTCTAAGTTGAGACTAATCCTGAACCAGCACTAAGTAGTATTTAATGGTTCTGCTGAGAGAAACAAAAAACCGTATTGCTCCAGAGAATGATAAATTATGAGACATGCTAACAAGAGGAAGCAAAGTAGCTGATACGCTACTCCCTCTCTTATGTCCATGTGCCTAATTCCTAGACCATGGCTAGCATTGAATTTCTTGGGGGAAAGAGAAAAAATAAAAAGCTGGGGACTCAATAATTTTTAAAAATGCAGAGGAATAGTAAACATGCAATGTTATTTTCAAAGGCTATTTCTCTGTTCCAAAACAGACCTATGTCCAGTGCATTAAGTACTATTTAACTGTCTAACAGTAGTAACAATGTTTTACTTGGAATTTTCGCTCCCTTTTTCTCTGACCTCCTTACAAGTAACATTTCTATGTGTGTCTCAGCAGTGACATTCACTTTTTCAGGGTTATATGCTTTGTAGGATTCTGAAATGCAGGAAACTGGTTGGTTTTGGCAATAGTTTTTTTAATCTCCTGTGATTAAAGTAAGATTGAGTATGATATAAGGCTGAAATTTCGTAAGATAGGTCTAAGTTTATGAATTTGAGTCTATATTTAGGTGCTTAGACAAAAAATACATCTCAAAACAAAGTGACAAGAACTTCATATTGACCTTTGTGTGAATTCTTGATTGCTTAGCACTTTGGAAAATAATAGCTTATGCCTTTAGCTGTCTGTTCAGATAAATTCCAGATATGAAATATGAGCCATTTGCTCTCTTTCATGTGAAGAAAAGATGGTGAAGATGGCTAAATAATGGCTGTGGGTAGTGAAACTGTGATTAGTATTGTTCTGAAGTCCACACAGTAAGCAATTTTCCTTTCTCTTTAGAGGTCTGCAGGTCTGGCTTTCTCCGTCTAATGCTTCTAATTCAGGTGTCTTTACTGAAGCAGTAATTATTAACTGCTTTGAGGATTAAAGAGAGATTTTTCTTTTGGGGGGGATATTGAGGTATTTTCTCAGTTAAAATACCATATTGCAGTGTTGTAGATTGTATTTTTTCTTCTGCAAGTCTCAGGAACTTTGGTCTTTAAAATCTCCTGCTTTCTGACTCCGTCAGGCTCTAGTTATGAATGCATTCCTTCATTGCTCCTATAAAGTACAATTTTGAGCTTTAATACTTCTTAATTCCAAGTTCTTACCTGCAAACTGTTCTGTTTTGGTTTGTGTCCAACATGATCTGTTGCCTTGCATATATGTGGATATTTTTTTTCTGCCTATAGTAAACAGGCATTCGTAAATGGTATCTAGGACCCCAATCTGTAAGTGCTGTTCAGTCACAGAGAGAAAGGGAATCACTGCTCCGACCAGTGTACAATCTAAGTAGAGGGAAAAATGCTCAGATGCTACTGAGAGGAAGATGACTTTTAGAGTCAAGGTGTAGTTCTGGTAGATGAGCAGCCTAACCACGGAAGAGATTTGGAAGGTATCTTGAAAAGCACAATGTTGATGTAAATTGTAAATTCGAACAATGGAGTTAACATCTGAAAAGTGGAATTTGAGATAATGAAGAAAGGCTGTCAAGACCCTTTGAGGGGAAACCAGTCATCTGTTTTCTCAGTATTTATACGGCAGGGTAACAGCCTAAGCAACTGGTTAGAAAATCACCCTGGATATGGGCAGGTTTTGTTTGCTAAGGCCAAAGAAAATTTCTTGTTTATTTGCAAGCATGTCGAAAAGAGACTGTGTGACAGTAATAACCTTGTGGATGACTAAGAAAGACTGTATCTTGGATATCTATGGGGAAGGAGGAAAGTACAGTAAGATTCAGATGCAGTCTAGCTCCAACATTTAGATGAGGGCATTTAACACATGTAAGCGTCAGATTTACCACGATGGCTCATAGTTCAGACATCACAAACCTCTGCAGCCCTTAGGCTTGGTTGCTAGCCTTCCACGTGCCTGACTGCTGTGTTCAGCACTCATACACTGGAATGAATCACTCCACCTAGAAATTCAAAACACTTAGACCAGCAATAACAGTGGAAAGAAGTCTGGTATAATTAACACTTGGGTCAGTTAAACTGCACATACGATAAATATGATGTTTCTGAAGGGAGTTTGGAGACTGAAATAGCTACAGTCATCCATTCTGCCTGCTTTCAGCAGGGCCCATGTGGTTTGGACAGCTCTGATGCTATTCTGAAAAGGTAATTGTCAAATGTGTGTAAACTCATTTACCTGCAGTGTGAACACATCTTGGCTGTCTCCTGTTCCGGGCACAAGAACAAAAGTAACTCAAGAGAGACAGCTTCCTAGAAGAAACTGAGATACCTGCAGCTACAAACTTGGAGATTTGCAATCAGCCTGCCTCTCAAATGTAGGAAGACTTCTTATAAGGCAATATGGACAGGTTCAAACTACCTGAGGAGCAGTTTGTCTGCACACTGTCAAATGTAGTATAGATGTAGCTTGAGAAAAATAGGTAGTAAAATTAAACAGAATCTTAAAATTTCGTATTGATGTTGATAAATATATGTGCCTATCTTTCAAATCAGGCATTTTAAGATTAGGTACTGTAATACATCATACATTTTCACTGAGGTCCTCTCTTCTTAGGGGCCATAGTCACTAAGGGGGCAGGCTATCACAGTCTTGTGTCTTGGCCACCTGTTATATATCAGATCATTGTGTTCTCACTGAGAAAATACCTCATGCTCTACACTCTCATCTATCTTTAGCCTTCTTTTACAGCGGTAATTGTTTTGATCTTGACTGTTTTTTGGTTTTGGCATGTTTTGGATACATTCACCTCTCGGTGCTCTCTGGCTGCCTCCAAGCCTCTGCAGTCTACCTGTAGTTCACCCAAGAGCTCCCTCATCACTGAGCCCAGCAGGAAGCTCAATTCACAACCACTTACTGAAAAAGCAGCTACTATCCCATCGAGCCCAAAACACTCCTCACATAGCTCTCAACTTCCAGCAAGCCCAGCTACTTGGGAAGGCTGGAGCTTGCATCTCACTCCCTAGGACCTGTTTACTTAAGGACAGTGTTAAGTTCAAGTCCCCCATGGGCTTGCCAGAAAGGTAAAAAGATTTTTGGAGGAAAAAATTTGCACAAGAAAAGAAAGAAGGGAGGAAAGGAGAGCAAAAAATTTAATGATTTTTTTACTGACTTTCCCCAGGCTAAACCCTGCACTTAGCCTCAGCCTTTCTCACTTTGAGAATTGCTGCTTTATAGCAATTATTTCCAATGACATTATATGTTGTATGACATTACATGTCATAATGTAAAAAGCATTTTACCATCCCACGAGTATGAGAAGTAATTTGTACTATAAGTGGAAGGCCTCTATCATAATGAATTTATAAATACTCTACAAAATTTTAATAAGTAATTATTGAATGATGGATGTTATATGTACTTACATGATTTGCAATAGTACTTTTATTAATACAAATATCTCTCTCATTCTTATGTCTTTTTCTATGTGTTAGTCCTATAGCACTGAAATACCAAAATATTTTCAGAAGAGAAAACCCTGCAATTTTTCAGCACATGTGAAAGTTAGTTGGTAAAATTTCAGTATGTAAAAGACTAGAAGGAAGTATTCCTCCAGGTTAATGTGCCTCTGCTTTAAGGCAAAACAAAAGAGTTTGAGTTGAAATTAAATTTTTACCTAGCACAAGTCAGATTTCTTCTTCAAGATATAAATCAAATGTATCAATTAGGTAATAAAACTTACCTGCATGAATGAAGTCAGTAGCATGTTTTGGGAACAGCTTCATCTGTTGATCTGTTACAGTACAAACATACATCCTGATGCAGTTTTAAATCATAGATAATTTTAAGAGTATTAAATATGGAAAATTAGGTAAACAGGCATAACAAACCAACTCCTATTCATCATTGCTAAAACCTGAAAATTATTCTGTGTCTATGCTTTCCATAGGCTTTTTTCCTCAAAAGCAAATGAAGATTTGTTTGATGTCATTTCCACTTATGAATATCAAGTCCCCAGTTTGTCCTTGGCTCACAAACAATGTAGCATGATCATTGCTAAGCTTCTTAGTTGTGCATGTTTCCCTCGGACTTAAATGTCCTTCAATTCCTTAGAGCTATGACCTACACATTGCGTTGATCTCGTCTCTGGCAGTGTTCATTGTTCACATATGAAGGACTTGCTCTTCATTACTGGATATTCTTATCTTTATGTAGGGCCCTCATTTCCATTGTTGTACCCTCACTCAAGTGCATTGATAGATGTTTTTTAAAAAAATGAAGTTTCCTACTTCGGCTTCTCCCTGTAAGCCTGTTTTTACAAATGCATATAAGTTGCGTATGTGATGCCTGCAGAAACATTAGTCAGCTCCCAGAGCCGGGTGGGAAATGGGGCTCTGTCTTCAGATGCATTGATCAGGCAAGAAGCATGATGTGCTGAGCAATGCCTCTGCATTGTTTCTCAGCTGGGTGTATTGTAAATCGATACCTGGCTCTGGGAGTTTGAGTGGCTGAAGCTTTCTCTCATCTAGTAGGGCTGAAACTAGTTTTCACACTGGGTGTGTTGTTAGCAGAGTAAAGAGTTATGTGACAATGACTAGTCCTAACATTTATCTTCAAACTATTTAAGATATTGCCCTGGATACCTAATGCCAGAATACCAGAAGGCATTATAACTCATTGCTGTAGACTAAATATTACTCCTTAGAAAAAGCATTCCAAAACTTGTATTATGATGTTAAAAATAACAATTTTGACCATGAATTAACAATTCCAATCACAAATGCAAGAGTACTTTCAGTCATTAAAAGGACAAATATGTGGTTTTGAATAAGAAGAACAGCTGAAAATATTTTAATCACCAATCACAAATGCTGAAAAATAGGTGAACTGTTATTTCCTCATCAGAAAAGCTGAGGCTGAAAGAGATGTGGTTTGCTGTCATTCAGATCTGCCATTATTTGCTGTGATCTTCACTGTATCATGTTGCTTCTCCCATTTGCATGCTCATCTTACAGTTGGGTCCATATGAACAGATTCACCATATAGATCTTGAAATCTCTCAGTTTCCATTCAGGATAGAATCCTATAAATATATTAAATCTTTTGTTCCCTCATTAGGTTCATTAACATAGTTGAACTGTACATTTGATGTGCACTGAATGGTATTTATAGGAACTGCAGATTTCAAGCCTCTTTCCTTTTCTGTATTTCTATACCTATATTTGAAAATGGTTTCTTTGAAAAAGAATCACTAAATGTGCACTACAATTATATTTTTTGTAACGGCATTGCTCGGTACTGTATCTGATAAAGTAAATGTCACTTGCTTTTTAATAGGTGATCTGATCTTCAGAAAAGTACCAGAAGTGGCTCAGAATTTCAATGACAGTGTTGCTGCAAAATTTGTTTTCATTTATGCTGTTTCTTAGTATGTAGCTATACATCAGAAATTTCTGATTAAATACTTTCTGAAAAGTCTCTGTGTTGCTTGCTTCTAATGCTGCTTTTCTGAATCACATGCTTCAGCTGTTGCTTTCGGAAGTGGTGAGCTGCACACCAGGGTCAGAAGTATGAAGCTTTGGGATGACTCTTTTAAAGCATGATGAATAGGGGAATATGCACTGGTGCTAGGATTTTAGGAAGGCTGCTGAGCCATTTGTAGGAAAGGTATTCTTTGCTTATGAGATATTATCAAGGCAGTTTGCCTACAAGAGATTATCAAGGCAGTTTGCCTGCAAGAGATTATCAAGGCAACGTAACCTACGGGAATTACACCACCTCAGTTGCAAAAGAAGGCAGAGATACGGAAACTAGCTGTAATGTCCTTGCCTGGTTGCTTGCTTGGGTACTAGCAGCAATGATTCATGGATGTTAATGCAAATTGCTTTATCTAATATACAATAGGGTAAATTAACCATGCAACTGTACTATCTCTAAGGCACAAGGTGCTAGAGCTTCAGTGCTGTCAGGTCTCAAGACCACTGTTACATATAGCAATATTGGGATAGGAGGCTGGGACAGGGTAGCCTCATGAATGTCCACGTAATGGGAACTGTCCAAAATGGCATTGGACTAACAACGGTAATTCAAGTTTTGTTGAAAATCCGTTCAAAACTAATCAGGGAATAAGTGAGTGTTGTTTATTTGTTTGGTTTTGACTAGGGCTATGTTTTGGAAGAAGCTTCTTTACAGCAGTGATATGGCTGGTATATATCTGTATATATAAAAATGGTTTATGAAGTTAAAAAAAAATTACCTACAAGAACAGATACTAATTTTGCTACTGCAAAGAAAAATTGTTCATCTCCTAGTAATAAGCCATTTATCACATATTATTAGCAAATTAGTAATATGTTGGAAGCAATCTACTAAGAAATAGCGGAGTCCTCTTACTGTTCATAAGAATGGCTGCTCATTTGTGAGTTCAGAATCACGACACTGCAGAAGGACACGAGAGCAAGCTGTTGATGTGTTGCCTTGGCAGGATCAGTGGCGGCCAGTAAGAAAGGACTCGTTGCCCTGCCCACGTAAACAGCAATAAAAATGTTGTGTGTTTACAGGCCGGTGTCACTTGTTAAATGACATTAGCATATAGCATGCAAACTGTTTTGCCAAACGCTTGATTCGCATGTAGCCCATGGTTTTGTGGCATGACGTAAAACCGAAGACAGGCTGACGGCTGCTGAGGGGGATGGTGATGACCAGGGGAGCTGTACAGAAGTCACACGGTGGCAATTGCACTTCCCAGGCTGCAGAGCTGGTGTGTGGTTTGTCTCCCATTCGTTGAGCACTCCCTCCTTTCAAAGACGATTTGTGAGATGGAGCCCTCGCTTTGGGTGCTGCTCTGCACTGGCTTAGCATGTAACACCCTGCTTCTGAAAGGGCCGAGGGGCTGTTAGTGCCTCCTCTCTGCACTGTGCACAAGCGTATGCTGAGACATGCCTTGTGTGCCCAGTGAGCGAAAGCAAGTGCATAAAGTATCAAAATATGTTTCTGATATTTAATTGGAGAAAGCTGAAGCTCAACTCTTCTATATTTCATATGGTGTCTGGATTTCCTGTGCAATGAAAAAAGTATTTACAAATTTCTACAGTTTTGGTGGTTTTATCACTTCATAGCAATCTCATAATTTTGCTTGCAAACCTTTGGCTTCTTTAATTACAGTTATTTTTTCCCTATATCTTTTGTGTTAAATATGTTCTTTTCCCCACATCTGCTGCCTTGACTCAGCAGAACCTCAAGTGTCAAATCAGTGCTTGCTATTCTGTCAGTTTTCAAGGAAAATATACACATAATTAGAACTGTCAAAAAGCTTTGAAAATGTAAATACTTTTGTCATTACATATTTAAGGCTTCTGGTCCTTCCACTGACCACATGAGGTAGCAAGTACCAGAATGCTGTTAATGGGGTTAAGCAACCCACAAAGGTCATAATTTAGCGACTTTTGGGGTATGGAAAAGTCTTTGGGTTTGTTAACTCTGCAAATTTGACATCATTGCAGGGTATGGGGGAATCTGTTTTCCATTATTTTTTACTTCTTGTTTTCCAAGTGTGGTAATATGCCCAAACCAGAACTTAAATTCAGTTTTACCTTAATGTAAAATGAATCAGTAGCATTATATAATTTACACTGCATAGCCTACGTTGTTTCATTTGTTTTTTGAACCAAAGAAAGGTGCTATAATGTTTACTAAGGTAAATGGAAACAGATGTTTCAGACGTTACTTAAGAAAATAGATTTTGAATTAGTAATGTCGATTGCCAGTAGAAAGGGTCCTGGCTCTGATCAAATGAAAGCAAGCAGAAAGATTGCTACTCTGTACCACGGTCATTTGCTGCACAAGATACAGTGCAGGAACACAGTAAGCATGGAACTCGTTCAGCTTGGTAGGAGACCAGTAGTTCTAACCGATTATTTGCTCAGGAGGAGTAGCAATGCAGATGCGTTGTGACTTGTCCCATTAATTTTATTTTTTTTCCTATGGAACTGCATGACTAATTTTGTTTTTTCAGCTTTCTAAAACAGAAATTACTTGGTTGCAGTTAATGGAATTAAACTAGGAAAGCAGTAAGCAGAAGCAAGCTATTTATTTTTAGTCTAAAGCAAAGCCTAGTAGCTATCTTTTGATTTAGAGATACATCTGTTAAATTTTAAAATGTAATGAGAATAGAATCTCAACAATGCATACATACATAGAATTAGTAGTGATGAATAATATTCTGTGTCCACATCATGGGGTTTTCTGCTTTCCTCTAATCAAGAAACAAGGGCAGGACTGAGAATGTAGGTAATTGCGGGAGGAAAGGCTGCAGCTACACGAACATCCGCTTTGCCTGCAGTTGATAGTACATGGAACATTCATGTTTGTCCAGCATTAGGCTTTTTGCTTGGTGAGTGATTTTTCTGGGGAAGGCTGACTTGTTTTATTTTGTTTTATTTTTCAAAACTGAGGCTTGTATTTTCTTCCTGAATTGAAGAAATTAATTGGGAGTGAAAACTAGAACTAAACCCTCTTATCCCATAGGTATTCCTAAATTTTCTTTTTCTCAGCTATGAATACACCTCTGGCGATTTTTCAGCCTATTCTTTTCAAGTGATTTTATTAGATATAATAGAGAAATCATGCTAGGAGCAGGGATCAGAAGCCCTGATTGCCTTCTCAAATAAAAGCTTACCATTAAAATGCCAACTACATGTTTTCTTATGGGCTTTCTTTCTATCCCATTAATCTTGATTTTACTCCAGCATAGTGATGGCAGAGCACTGCAAAGAGAAATCAGATGGTCTCTTGCCTGTGGTAGTGTAAGTTTTGCTGATTGATGGAGAATGTGGCTTTAAATTCCCTGGAGCTGATGAGGGAGTTCAGCATAGATACTCATGTAATGAGATGTAAGCTAAAGCAATTATACAAGAGCATGGATATCATAGATATTAGCTGCATTTCCTGTCTCTGTTCTCTTTTCTGGCTGTTGAAAGGCCTAAACTGGGGCACTAAACTGCCTTCTTAAATCACATAGCTACCTATGGCTGTTTGCAGCTCTGTGGCAAACTAAACAGTCATTCTCTCGCCTCATCACTCCCCTTCTGTTACTCCTCCCCTGTGCCAATAACATTGCTGTGTATCAGGTTAGGTAATGAAAATGTCTCGCTGAAAAGCATAGACTTTCACCTGAGCTAGTATGCACTACTTGATTGCTTCCAATATTTCAGATTATTCATTTATAGCTCAGTGCATACCTATTGCGATGGCTGCGCTATTAATGTACATACCCTTTACTTAAAATTAATATGCATTAAATAAGTATAGTTAGCCAAGTCCAAATAATCTAATGCAAACAAGTCCTTATGCCCAGATCTGCATTTCCATGCAAGAGAGAATATCAAGAAGATAATGAAAAAAAATATGGGAGGATCCTGCTAACAGTCTGGCAATACAGACATTTCCCTTTTAAAGCTACCCATGAGAATTAATTTTAAATATGAGCTATAGGGAGTCATAAAGAGCTACATAGTACAATATTCTAATCTGGTTTCTGCCCTTCTGCCAAGTGTGTTGTTTTGGATATCCTACCTACCTTTGCTACTTGGAGTAGCCCTGAAATAAACAGGCCAGCTACAGGCTTGGTTCTGTAAAGAAAGAAATGAGGGTTTCTTCTTAGCTGCAGGAGTTGCCCGTGTCTTCCTTACTCTCCGCCCACAAATCCACACTTAGAGGAAGGTAATTTATATTTGTTTTGTATTCTGAAGACAAGAATCAGGAGTAGTTGATAAATCAAAAATAATGAGAAACTGTACCAATAAACAATGAAAAGTAATATAATATAGCGATTAGGGCGATCTGAGTTTACATGTAGATTCACTGATTTGTCTTCACTTTGTATTAGTTGTGGTCTGTTAGTCGTGCCTTGAACCAGCCAGGTAACATTCTCTGGGCATACCACTGATAACTTCCCTATACACCTAGGCAGTGTCTTTATAAAAATGAAGTTACCGATGTTACATCATTGCACCTAGAGCACTTCAAATTATTAATGCTACTGTTTACTACTCTGATTTTTGATAGAACTCATTTGTTAGTTTATGTCAAAAGCAAAACCATAATGTGTGTCACAGGGCAAGGGCAAAATGAAGGGCAAGGATTAAATACTGATTACTCTAGCAGATTTCTCTTGCCTGAGTTTTCTCTTTGCAATCTGTTTCACAGTGCTGGAAAGTACAAGGCAACAGCAGTCTGCACAGACATTTAAGCGTGCCTTCCTGAAATTCAAAGGGAGATTAACCAGGCAGTGAAAGCAGTCTAGTTTCACTTCCTGATTTCTTAATATTTGATTAGACTTAGTGTAATTTTTATTTTCCATTACTGGTGGGAGGCGACCTATTTCTTACATCACCAAGTGTAGCAAATCATATTTTGTGATGCATATAATGAAGATTCCTGTGAGTCAAGCAGCAGTGCAAGTGAATGTGCAATTTGTTGAAAGATTCATGTTGATTCCTTTCTTGCACTCATCTTTCCACTTCGTCTTGGACACACATTCACATCCAGCAAAACAGGGCTGTTCTATCTCAGACTGCATCGTGTAGCAGTGTACAATTCTAGTTTCAATGACCTCTCACCAAATTGAGAAATTGGGGAACACAGTAAAAAAAAAAGGGGTGGAGGAGGCCTAATTATTAATTCACCACCACTTTCAACATATACAGCTTTACCTACAAAAGCAAAGGACATAAATTATTCTCTAGTTACTCTCCAGAGGTTATTCTCTAGTTCATGCCTGTTCCATGTTTAGCTGAGTGTGACATGACTAGGCCAACAGAAGAGCAAAAATACCATTCTGGTCTCTTCATCGTGTCTGTACATTGGAAACATGTTCACATCGCTCAGCACCTGCAATGTTAACCACAGAAGAAAGGGAACATCAATGTATTATGTCCTACAAAACCCGGCAAATGGCACATTGATAGATGGTAAATCTGAGAAGCTATAGCTTTTTAAAATTAATCCTATTGCTATGCTAATTGAATAAATACTGCCTAATATTGAGAGTTATATTGCTGAGAATCTTAGCCCCTGAAAAATTGAGAGAGAGGCGCGAAAAAGATTTTATTTTTTTTTAAAGATTATGTTTGATATAAAGGTAATCATGTAAGGTTTTATATAGGTAAAGTATAAACCTGAATCAGACCTGTAGTAGCACAAGCATTGTTGGAACTGGTCTGTTATGATCAAATTCCTATATTTCTAGCACATAGGGCTCAATGGATCTGCAACAGCTCAACATTTAATATATTCTGTGGCAAATGGAAGCTGAATTTTAATTCACTGTTGTTGTCACTGAAGATCGAACATCAAAATGTTACAGTTTTAGATTTAAGTGTATGGATAATATAAAGAAATTGGCTTGCTGAAGTTTAGGTGTTTGCAGTACTGTGGTTCTACATGTATGCTAAGGTTATCCTGACCAGGAACTCTAGTCCATATTTGTTATGAAGGCATGAAGAACATGAAAGCAAACAGTAAACCAGATGCTTATCAGATCAGTAAAAAAGTTTCTTTTTCAGTTATGTATCATCTAATTGACTTCTTCAAAGGCTAGTGTGGAACTGGTTTGGAATCATTGTTAGACAAGGCACCACCTCTCCATCTATTTGCTGACATTTTCTATTTTGCCTAGAAAATATATTTAGGTGAAATGTGAAGACTCTAGAAATTTGCGCAAACTCTGGAAACTTGGCAGCTTGAATGATTCTCTGTGTAGGTCGATCTACCACTGTGCAAGGTGTACAGTAGATCTGAACCAATTGCCCATGTATTGCCCAGATGATGAGTGTGTGCACACCTAGTCCAGTCAAGTTCTGGATGCTTTGGATTTAATATTGCATGAGCAGATCAACTGGGCATTGTGCAGTTGCAGAGATGCAGCTGAGTATCGTCAGACTTATTCTGCTTGCGGTTTGCAGCTGGTCCATGCACACAGCATATGTTGACTATGCTCTGGAGTTATCTGGCTTGCAGCAAAGTATATATGAATACATTTTGGCTGGAAAATTCTAGAAGAAACACAATGATTCTATTCTCAAATGTTTTGATTATCATATTTTCTAAAATTTGAAATGTTTTGCCTATTGATACACTGCTCATAAAGAAGTCATTCAAACATAATTGGAGATGTGGAAGGAAAAAGAAAAAAGTCATTCAGTCCAGAAGGAGAGTAGGAAGTAAGAAATGTATATTTTGTGTAGTCTTATAGTCTTTCCTCTGTTGAAGTACCAGTACTATGTTATAGAAAAAAAGAAATCCGTTTGGATCATGTAAGCAATCTGTAGTTACTCAATTAATATTTAATAAATCACTTGATAGAAATCAGAAAGATATCAGTTGATTAACTAGACTGGTATGAATTGTTATTCATCCCGTACACAGATGAGTGAGGATAAATTAATCAACTATAGCAGTTACTCACTGTGATATGACAGGTAAAAGTGATTTGGGATTAAGACTCTAGTGAATTCTGTATGTATTTAATACTGACGTTTAAATTTATACAAGACTTCTATGTGCAGTTCTGAAGACTAATAATCATGGAAATGAAGGAAAAAAAGGAAAAGGTGTCTGAAATATCATACTCTAATCTGCTAAGCAAAGGATAAAAGGCATATAATCTTCACAAAGTCTCCTGAAACGTTTTGTTAAGTACAGCCTACTTAGATACATCTGAAGGTGTATATCTGGTTAGCTCCACATAGAGTCAACAGACCTAGGAATGTTCTAGGATTAATTATAGAAAAATAACGTAAAGGTCCTTTCAACAGAAAAATTACAAGTATTATTAGAAAAGCTCGCTGCATTTGCTGGTTTTAAGCTCGATATGTAAGCACAGTTGCTGAATCAACTGTTTTTGCAACATAACTAATGGCTCTGAAGTAGCTTCCTTCTGTCCACCTGCGGGCAAATCCTGCAGGCAAACCCCGCAGGCTTACCTCCTTGTTCTGCGTGGCACTTGGGGACACTCAGCTGAGCTCCTGGAAGAGCACCCTGGGGTTTCAGAGCTCATCTCTGCCAATTGCTCGCTGGCCATCCATTTCCTTCCTCTTCAAAACATGAGGTTGCCCTTGCTATGGCCCAGCACCTCCCTCCCGCTGCAGCAGCACTTGTTTGGCTTGCTGTGCCCTCTCTGGCCACTGTGGCAGGGGATACCATGTGCCAATTCAGTGGGATTATTGGAGGACGAAGGGAATTTTCAATAGAAAAATGGCAAAAGGGACCCAATCTCCTGGGTCTCATGAGAAGGAGGAGGAGAGGGAAAGGCAGACACATCTGTGTAGCCTCATTTGCTGGTGCCCATGGAGACTATACCTGTGCTGAGACAGAAAGAAACTTCCCTCGACAAATAAGCTGAGCCGAGAAGAGAGCCTGACTGTCTCTCTGAAGTCTCTGTGTCTCCCTGAAGCCTACAGAGCCAGTACTATCCACCTACAGCCGTGGCTGCCGTTATATTTGAACAGTGGCTTAATAGGAGATCTGCTTCCCAAATTACAGTGTCACTTACGGAGATCAGTTTAGTGATCAGCAAGGCCAGTGGTGTGGATGGTACTTGGATGGTACTTTTTCCTCCTTCTTTCCAAATAAGAAATAATGTCAGAGTACAAACTATGAGTTTATAGCTGTTCAATAGTTAAGAGACTGAAGAAACAGTTCCCAGAAGCAAACAGAACCATGAAATGGGGAGCTAGGGGATGTCTGGAGGATGATCTCTATGGGGAGGAAAGGATTTTAAGTTCTCATTGGTTGAGGTATGCTTTCTTATATCCTTTTTCTCCCTAATTGAAAGAGAACAGGATTATGTTACTTCCTTTCAGGATTAGAAAGAACAGAAAGGTTTAGAGAACTGTTTCTGGCATGAGCTGACACTGCATGGGGGAGTACTTTTTGTTTTGGTGGGAGATTAGCTCCCTTTGAGTTTTTAAAGTGAGAAATCTACCACTTTAAATTTATTCTTTATTCTCTGATAGTGGGTAATGATTCTATATGTCTGAGTACTTTTTTTTTTCTCTGAGAAATCAAGAAAATTGGAGTTATAGACCCCATAAGAACTTTTATCCCTATTTCTTATTTTATCCACTATATTCCAGTTCTCAATACAGATGCGTGATTAAGATGTTTGTGCTCACCCTGGCATTAATGATCTAGAGAATTTGGAGTTTATTACTTAATATATCTTGGTGATCTTTCAGCTACGTATTTATTTTTTCTCCATTTATTTGTCATCTGATTTGTATTCTCCTTGTTCTTCCTTAATAGAGAGTTTAACCCTATCTATATTTGCTCCCCTTCCTGCTCCTTTCCCACTATTCTGTTCTTCCACCTACTTTTTTGTTTGTTTGTTTTCATCTCTGTATTTTTATACTGCTAATCTTCCAGTCTTCCTGTTTTTTCCATTTCACATTCTTCACTTTCTCCCCTAATTCTTTCTACATTCATTTACAGTCTCCTCTTGTTTCAATTTTTGCTCTATTTTCCTCATATTTTTCAGTTTCTTTCTGTAACTCCTGGTTTTCTCACCTTTTCATTTTTTTAGTATGTTTTCTCCCAACCTCTCTTATATTCTTACTTCTCTCTCATTCCATATCTCTTGCTTATTTCAGTGAGTACTTACCTTCATTGACCCTTAAATCTCCTGAACAGCTGACTCATGGTTTTGCAATGACCTCAGCAATGGGTGGAGACTGCAAATATCTCTTTATATTCAGACATGAGGGATATATGTGCCATCCTGTGCCCAAATATGCATTTCTTCTGTATGTCTGTCGAGGGTTAGGGCTAGGTTGACCACTGAACGCTGACAGAGGCTCTCTAACCCCCTTTCCCTCCCCAAACAGGAAGGGAAAAGGAGTAGAGGAGACAGCCTTATGGAATGGAAAAGAAAACTAAAACAGCTTTAATAAAACAACAATAGTATTAATAAGGAAGTAATAAAAATAATGAACTGTGTACAAATATCTACAAAGCCGATACTGAGCATGACTCCCCCAGCAGCAGCCACCGCTGATGCTGCAGAGCAGGCAGGCACTGGGAAGCCCCAGACTCCGTGTCAGCGGGGAACTGGATTTGGGAGCTCAGGATCTGGATCAAAGGCAGAAGACTAGATGGAGCCCTTGAACACTGGCCATTGAAGAAGAGACCTCAGCCCCAAATCCCCATATTTACATTTGGATCAGAAAATTATTGAGCCACATGCAAGATGCCAGATCCACAGTTTTAACAAGACAACATTTTTTTTCTTTCCCCACTGTTTTTTTTTTCGTGTTGCAATACATAAATAAATATGTATATTAGAATACTTCCAGAATTAGCCAGTTACAGCTATTGAATAAAGAATGAGATACATAGTAATGGTGGTTGTTATCTAGAATAACTACCCATACTAAAACTTACTTGGGAACACCCCTACCTCATAATGCACAGAGCTGATTTTAATTTGTTTTAATTCTGATTCTACAATGTTTGTTTTCTGATACTCTTGATGAACACAGTGGAAATTTCTGCGTTAGCTCTGATGAACTGCACTCTCTAGAGTTACCAGTGTAATCTTGGTTCATTCCAGAGGAGTGTGAGGTGATTTTAAGATAATTAGAGTTGTGAGGAAATAATGTATCCGATTGTTCCTAAGTATCATGCTTTTGCTTATTTGACTTAAGAGACCATTATAGTCCTAGAGTTCAGAAATTATTGCAGTTGATAAAACTAGCATAAGAACCTTGTGTGATTAAAAACATACCATAGATAAGTGCCTTTAAAAATAAATGGTTTATTTTTCTTACTTGGTGACTTTAACATGTTTGTTTAAATTTTCTTTTCTTCTTTCTTTTAGTATTTTCCTATGCAGAAGAATAAATGGTAATTAAAATGTGCAGGATGAAAAGATGGAGCAGTCAGTGCTTGTACCACCAGGACCAGACAGCTTCCAATACTTCACTAGAGAGTCTCTTGCAGCTATTGAACAACGCATTGCTGCAGAAAAAGCCAAGAATTCTAAACAAGATCGTAAAGATGATGATGAAAATGGGCCAAAGCCAAACAGTGATTTGGAGGCAGGAAAAACCCTTCCGTTTATATATGGCGACATACCTCCAGGAATGGTGTCTGAGCCCTTGGAAGACATGGACCCATATTACATCAATAAAAAAGTGAGTCTAAGATCAGTCCTCTTCATATGCCAGTGACTGGAGTGCTGTCTCACGTTCGTTTCATTTTTGTGAGGTGGAGAGCTCGTTACTTCAGTCTGTTAATTTGCAACCATGTAGGAAAAATGTCATTCTAATAATGTGGAAATAGTTGAACGTTGCTAAAAGGACTAGGTGTACAACTAGAGCAGACAGTGTTTGATGCAATATATATACGTTCTGCTTTATGGAAAGTTAGGAAATAAATATTTAATATTGTCTAGTTCTAAAAAGTTAATTTAGCTAATGGATGTTTAAAAATATGTTTAAAACATATTTACCCTCATGTCCTT